>NW_021543432.1:0-420 GCF_001605985.2 Dendrobium catenatum
GGAATTCGGCTACTACATCTCTTCCTAGGACTATCTTAACTCCCAGATAAACCAAATCCTTGACCGATCTAAAGTCCAACCTCTTGGCTAGCAATTTCTTCAGTCTCCCTTCAATATCTTTGGAGCAAATTACCATAGATTTGTCTTTGTTGATTTGCTGTCCTGACCAAGAGCAGTAATATGCTAGGATTTTTTTTATTGAGCAGATTGACTGTTTTGAAGCTTCTGCAAATATCAGCACATTGTCGGCATATAGTAGGTGATAAATCCTGTCCGAATTTGATGTAATTTTTATACCCATGTTTGCACCTCTTTTCTGGGAATTTTTATTGCGTCCTCCCACCTGACGTAGAGATACGTCCTCCAAGAGCTAAATTCACGCTAAAAAACGAGAAATACCGAGCAAATACCGAGCAATAC
>NW_021543433.1:0-347 GCF_001605985.2 Dendrobium catenatum
AAAATACGCCTCGTATCTTTCGGGATCTTTGAGAGCCCGAATCAGTCTCCCGAAGGTCTTTAGACATTACCAGGGCATCGTATATGCTGAGTTGTGCTGGAATTTTTCTCAAATGGGATAAGATATTATAATCTATCCCCTTGGATGAAGTGTTCTTTTTCTTAGGATCTTCAGGGATAATATCCTCGTTGATAACTATCTCTTTATCTTTATCTTTATTGGAGACCCCTTTCTTCAGTGGAGGCAGTAGCACCTTGCCGCTTCTTAACTGCACTTGAGCAATCTCCTCCGGTTCAGAGTCATTTAACTATGCATTTTCTTCAGAGTCAGCCATCGTTGCGTCTAGG
>NW_021543434.1:0-283 GCF_001605985.2 Dendrobium catenatum
GTAAGTAGACCACGGACCATGATGGTCTGGGATGATAAAACCATGGGATCTTGATCTGTGCGTCATTCATTCCCTCACCATTGGCTTTAAGAGCAAGATGATAAAATTTCTAATTTTAAATATCCAATTTTCAACATTCAAAACCTATGTTGATACTATATGCCAGATAAAACATATATCTACTTATCTAATTGACGACTAGCCTTAAGTTCTCTCTTGTTATCGGGAGGAGTAATTAACTATAGAAGCTTGCGCTTATAGGAAACCAGACCTCAAATCATAA
>NW_021543435.1:0-236 GCF_001605985.2 Dendrobium catenatum
CTTTTGCTTCTCCTAAAGCAGGCAGAGAACCCAACTCTTTTTGTAGCCTCCTGAAGTAGGCAGAGAACCCAACTCTTTTTGCTTCCTCCTGAAGCAAGCAGAGAATCAGATGCGGAAGTTTACCTCTCTAGAACCCCCATGGAACTAAGGATGACGACTAGAGAAGATGACGCCAGATCCTTACTTGGAGCAACCTTTATTAACTGCCTCACAAACTCCCACTCATAAGATCCTCT
>NW_021543436.1:0-999 GCF_001605985.2 Dendrobium catenatum
ATAATGATGTACAAATATTAATAATACAAATTGTATTAATTATATATATATAATTCCGTCTCCTTAAAGGTGTTAATTGTTATCTAATTAATACTCTATACTCAGTCCAAGAAGCAAAATATAAAAGAAAAGGACCAAAATGATTTATTGACTCTTTATGAAATACCAAAATAGTCCTCAAATTTGAACATAATCATTTTAATCTCTCAACTCCTTAAAAAGGTGAGACTATTTTGATTCCTCTTTAAATACTCGAGGGACCAAAATGATTATTTAATATAATTGGGGACCATTTTGATTCTTCATAAAGAATCAATGGACCATTTTGATATTCTTCTCCAAAATAAAATAAAATTATATAACTCTAATTAAACAAATAATATTATTTGCATAATGTAAAAATAATATACTTGTAAATGCAAGTTGAACTCACATTTCATATTTTGTATTACCTTATTTAATGAGTGTGATATGAGTTTGCATATTAATAGCCACACCAGATTGGCATGCCGGAAAGATCACACATTGGATCATCCACCATCCCACTATTCCTAGATTTCACATGTCCCATCCATGTTATATGTTGCATCAGCATCCCATGTCGATCTATCCTTTCAAGGGACTATCTAAAACTGTATGAAGCTAAACATTGTTTTCTAGTCAAATAAGCACAGCTAGGTTTCATTATAATGTAGTTAGAAGTTTAACAAGCTTCAAAAGTGCTGATAAGTAGAATGCAAAAGAGTGATCTTTCTTGTGGGCTTCGAAAATTTGCGCTCCGGCCTCTACACGTCCCCATTCTTTCTTTTCAGGTCATCAAGGAGAGTTTTAACAAGTAGGTACTGGGGTAAATTTTCAGAAGGAAAATTGGATTGTGAATAAGACATCACCCAGAGATTTCACCCTCATTTCACGAGGACTTTATGATATGAGTTCAGGTTTCCTATAGGCAGGGGCGGAACCAGCCTTTCATCTTAGGGGGGGCAAAATTTTCTTAAT
>NW_021543437.1:0-264 GCF_001605985.2 Dendrobium catenatum
CGAACCCGACCCATTTTTCAAACGAGTCGGGTCCAACCCGACAATTTCTGGTCGTGTTCGAGTCGGGTTTTCTGATCGTGTCAATTATTGACAGCCCTAATGTGCATATGGGAGAGAGGATGAAGGTTTTTGAAGTTTGGGTGAATAATAGGAGAAAGAACGAGTTTTAAGGAATGTGGGGAGGGAGAGGAGGTTTACAGGAATTTAAAAGTGATAGAAGAAAATTTTAGTGTTTCAAGAATTTGAGAATGGGAGAGGGAGAAG
>NW_021543438.1:0-327 GCF_001605985.2 Dendrobium catenatum
CGGGTTCGGATCCAGAAACCTGACCCGTTTTTAAAAACGGGTCGGTTTTGGGTTGACCCGAACAGTGCCGGGTCAGTTTCGAGTTCGACCAAAACCCGACCCGCTGACCCGAATTGACACCCCTAAAAGTTACATAGAAATAGACTAGTCATTAGGTTCAACTCATAATAAAAAAGATCGAGTCAAAGCAAAAAAATACTTTGCATAATATGATCCATAAATTTAAGATATCTTGAGATTAAATTCGAATCCCCTCATCTCTCTCAAAAGAGAAAAAATATTTGTTTGACAAATTTTTTAAAAGGAGCATGTTGGTAGGGAAATTTA
>NW_021543439.1:0-654 GCF_001605985.2 Dendrobium catenatum
ATCCTGAAATAATGCTTAGCTTTTCTTTGATATAAAATTTTTAAAAACCCCACTTAGTATATGCAAGTATACATGTCGAATAAAGTAATATAGTGATAAAGTAAAGTACCCATCCTATAAGGAAGAATATTTACTTGCAAATACTAGCACTATTTACTACAATTTCAACCATTATCCTACTCAAAAAAAAACATAAGTTTTTATAGATATTCAAATAATTAGTTTAAAATTAATAAAAAAATCATATATAAATGAAGCACTATTTTGATAAAATGTTTTGGATTGATGGAATATAAGTACAATAAGTTTTCTAATAAATCTCTTTTAAATTGATATTTTTCAGAGAATATGCATCACTGATTGCTTAGTCAAGTGTGAAGAGAAAAAGGACAGATTAAACCCTTCCAACATTAATACCACTCTAAACTCCCACAGTATGTCAATCTATGAAATCTTAAAAGAGTAAGTAAATCATGTAATGTTAAAACCACCTCATTATAATGCATCTCCATAAATTTGGTATATGTCAATAGATATGCCTATGCTTGCATTATACTAATCCAATATACCTAGTTGTTCATTATTTCCTATTCCTATGTTCCACATTACACCTGATATTAACTAAATATATAGCCACAATGTGCATTAAAGGAA
>NW_021543440.1:0-264 GCF_001605985.2 Dendrobium catenatum
AGGAGCTGAAATTAAAGGGGGCAATTAATAAAAAAATTATATACTCTTTGCATAGGTGCTTCAGAAGACGCTAAGACCCCCTTTAAATAAAAGAGCATGGCCAAGTGTGGCTAAAAAAAATGCATTTCAATCTTTCATATTATAACTGCTTGGGATTGAATATATAACAGCTGATTATTAGGATAACCTTGCAGGATCGAGTCTAGATTTTCTTATTTCATTCAATATAAATTTAATTCAATTAAGGTTGTAATTATTTGAAAT
>NW_021543441.1:0-214 GCF_001605985.2 Dendrobium catenatum
GCCACCCACCTCTTCTACGCTTTAATGGCTTAAGCCACATGTCAAGCATCTAAGGAGTCCCCCCTGATTGATATTAACTGTTGATTTTGGTTATAACAGCTGGAATAAGGAAAGAGGATGGGAGTCATTCATTTAAGTTAATCTCTGAATTCATTCACTCCCCAAAGAATTCAAGTTTTTTTTTTTTCCTATCTAAAGCTTCCTCATCATTTAC
>NW_021543442.1:0-343 GCF_001605985.2 Dendrobium catenatum
CCCTGACCCGTCCCCTCTTCCCCTGGTAAAATCCTGCCGGACCTCCTCTGCCTAAAATTTGAATTTCACACTTTAATTTCCTCATTATTTCTTTCCTAAAATAACTCACCATATTTAAGAAAGATTTAAATGAGATCCCACCTATTTTGAATTCAAATTTCAAATCCCTCTATTTTCTTTTCATTAGGAAACCTTCCCTAATTAATTAAAATCTGAAACTTAAAATCAGATTTTAATTAACTCCTTGGGCCCCACCAATTACACAAATTTCCTCTCTCTTCTCCTTGCTTGGCCGGCCACCCTATCTAACCTTTTCTCTCTCCACTTGCCACCTAAGCATCCA
>NW_021543443.1:0-1099 GCF_001605985.2 Dendrobium catenatum
GTGTATATCATCTTATTCCGATTCGGTGTTTTAAGAGAGGAAAAATGACCGTTTCTCTTCTTCTTTGGAAACTGAAAGAAAGAAATCAAAATAATGCCGTAATTTCTTTCGATACTTGTAACCGTTTGTTCCAATTGTGATCATAATCCACATTCGTCATCTCTATGTTCTTTATGAGAAGTTATGCTTGGGCTAGCTGGGCATGATATTTGCAAGTCCAAGTTTTTTGCTACCAAAGCACTGACATGTAGCCCTTCTACCCCTCAAGAAGCTTGTTTGGTTCTTGAAGGGGGAGCTTCTTCTCTTTGAAACATCATATGAAAAATGGATGATACAAGAAAATTGTATTGCATTAAATAGTAGACAAAGTCATTATTGAATGAACATTTGGTGGAGCCATTAGTTAGCTATTTATTAAATAATTGAGCAGGCTCGGTATATTGAGAAAATCTTATTCAAGTTATCTGTATAAACAAATATGACCGAGGCTTACGTCAATGAGTATCATGCTATTCATTTAATGTATTGGTTCCACTTAAGCTCAGTTAACTTCCCCTCATTAGCTTCTATGTTTGAGAGCAATCTTTAAAACTGTATGCACTATATCTTGACATTGAAAAGTCACAAATGCTAAATTATCATGCTAGTTTTTGGAACCAATCATATATTTTGAAATTTGCTTTTTTTGGATTTCAGGTTTTAGGCATTGTGCACTTTGTAGCTATTTTATCATCCCCATCTCCCTATTTTGCATTATCTGAACGTTGGGTTAAGGATTTATGATTCCTTTGTCAATTGTTCCTAAAAATTTCCACATGTGATGAGCTCTCGATCGTTTATGTAAATCATTTTGCACAATTAGTGATACTGTGCCACTCTTTTTTTTTTTTTACTTAGTTTGTTAGGTATAGAGAACTGGTTAGACTACTTTTCCCCCTGATGAGTGGGGTAGATAATTTGAGCAAGAAAATGATAAAAAAAGTGTCGGTAACATAGACGGTCATAGGCATTTGGATGGAAACTTTGTTATTACAGTGCGAACCATAATTTTGATTAAAGCCGTAGCTGATTTATGGCTCTGAAAGTTTCCTTCAATGAG
>NW_021543444.1:0-259 GCF_001605985.2 Dendrobium catenatum
GCCTGGATGATCTGTTCAAAAGCAGAAATCCTAATTAGGGCATCCTCATTAAAGCAGCCGTTATTATACAAAAAATATTATTTTGGATGATTTTGTATCAGTCAGGACGATAGGCTCAAAATAGAAAGAATCTGCTGCCAAGTCTATTTAGGAATTATTTATTTTTGGAAATTGTCCAGAGGATCATCCATGACTATTAAATATCATACAGGACGATCCAGGATAATTTTTCCAAAATTTCTATAAAATTGAAGGAAAT
>NW_021543445.1:0-251 GCF_001605985.2 Dendrobium catenatum
ATTATTTTGGAATTATCATAATTTTTCTATAAAATTCTAAATTTTACCTATTTTCATATATAAAATTTAAATTTTAAAATTATATATGATAAATCATTTGAGAGCTTTGAGTTATCTTGAAATTTTAAGCATATGTTAAGCTTAACTGAATAGATTTGATGAGAAAGGTTTAGTTATGAATAATTGTATTTCAATTATTTACTAATCATGTTTTCATTCATGTTTAGTATGCACTTGCATCTAGTTTTAGG
>NW_021543446.1:0-231 GCF_001605985.2 Dendrobium catenatum
AACCAATGCTTCTACAATATCATGTTTCAATGCACTTTTATATTGGTCTAGAAGTCTACCCCCATTGCTAAAAGCACTTTCCAATGCAACAGTAGAGATTGGAATGCACAACACATCACGAGCCATTCTAGAGACCTGAGGAAATCTGAATTGATTTACTTTCCAATATTGCAAAATGTCTAACTCACTATTCATATCCATCTTTGGTTCATCCAAATAAAGTTCAAGCTC
>NW_021543447.1:0-233 GCF_001605985.2 Dendrobium catenatum
GTAAATAAATTCTCATGGTAGACATCTCATTTTCCCCCTTTTACTTTCTTCAGATTATATTATCATATGAGATTTTATTGCTATTATGGTTATTAGGTTGGAGATATATAGTCTTTTAATCTCATCTTTTGGGCATTGTACTGATGTTTAATAAATGAAATTAGAACCTGTAAATCATGGTGGGTTTTACACTACTCCCTGATGGGGACATCAGATCATCATGGAGAGTTTAT
>NW_021543448.1:0-201 GCF_001605985.2 Dendrobium catenatum
TTACCAAAAGAAAATACATCAAACTTCCTAAAAACAACAATAAACACACAAACTACAAAAAAACACATAAAAGCAAATGCAACTTTCACTGAGATGGACCCTGATCTGGAGGGAGAGGAGGAGCTGCAGCACTAAAGATGTTAAAATATGTACTCATCATCATCATATTGGTGCTAATATCATTCATTTTGTCCCTCATAA
>NW_021543449.1:0-224 GCF_001605985.2 Dendrobium catenatum
AAGGCAGCCGGCGGGTTGGGGGAAGCAGTGGTTCGGTTTAGGGGGGTGCAGGCCGGTGGGTTTTGTGGTGTTGGGAAAAGGGGAAGAGGTCGGAGGAGATGCGAGGAACAAAAAGTAGAGCCGGGAACCTTGAACCCTTCCAAAGGTTGACGGGTATTGCGATTGCCCACACCTTGGGTCTTTCTTTTTCTCTCAAACACTCAATATTGAGGGAGACAGAGAAA
>NW_021543450.1:0-247 GCF_001605985.2 Dendrobium catenatum
ATCTTTCATTTTCAAATTCTCCTCCATGATCACTTTAAAAAGAGATTATTTCACATCCTAGTTTTCTTTGAATCCAAGTTGAAAAATTTATGATTTCCTCAAATGATTCACTTTTATGAAAAAGAAATCTAACCTAGGTGAATCTTGAGAAATCATCCACTATAACAAAAAGGGATGAATTAGTAGTTTTAAAAAATTCTTAAACAAAAATTAAATAATCCGTATACCTTCCCTCCTAGACTTACAG
>NW_021543451.1:0-202 GCF_001605985.2 Dendrobium catenatum
TCTTTCAAAAGAAATGGGAGTTTAGAAACACTAATTTTGTGGGATGGCCGGATCCTACTAATTGCTTATCTTAGCAAGAGAGAAGCATTATGGAGGTGGATCTTTGTATGACCGAAGTTCTTAATGTGTTAAAGCAATTGGAAGAGAACAGTTCTCCAAGTATTCATGGTATTTCACATTCTTTTATTAAAGTTTACTGGAA
>NW_021543452.1:0-237 GCF_001605985.2 Dendrobium catenatum
TAAGACATCATTTCATAAATGATTATGTATTCAATGGAGAAATTAAACTTACTCATGTTTCAACTGAAAATCAACTTGCAGACATTTTTACAAAACCATTTAGCCTTTGATACCTTCAGTACATTAAGAACAAGGCTTGGTGTAATTGATTTGAATGCTTAAATAAAAATATTTTTGCAACATTGATATTTATTTTTTTGTAGTTTATTTTGTTTTGTTTTAGTTGTGTTTGTTTGT
>NW_021543453.1:0-246 GCF_001605985.2 Dendrobium catenatum
TTCTGTTTTTCCGCTTTTGAGCTTTTAGTGGCTCCTCCTTTTTGTGCTGTCAAAAGGGGGAGAAGTTTGTTGTAATGTGTGTAATGCCTATTTATCTAAATACAGTTTTTTTTGTTTCCTACCTGCTTGTAGTGTTTTTTTTTCCTCTTCCCTTCTTGTGTTTAATTTTTTAAAAAAAAAAACAAACAAAAAAAAAAACAAAAGAAATATTTTTCTTTCTTACTTGCAACAAAGTATTTGACATCA
>NW_021543454.1:0-281 GCF_001605985.2 Dendrobium catenatum
TTACTTGGGTCAAAATACGGGTTATTACATGCTTTAAATTATTACTTTTATGTTGTTCGGCATAGTCAATAACCTGGCCTACATCTACACAAGCCAACTCTTGGTCTAATATATACTAAATCCCTTATTTTTCTTACAAACCTTATTTCTTTTAATTAAAGAAATATAAAAAAAAGAAAAAGAAATTTAAGCTGCAAGAAAATGGATATAATTAAATTCTGGTAATATCTGAAAAATCTAAATTATCTCAATCTTAATCAAAATTGAGTAATATTACCTAT
>NW_021543455.1:0-340 GCF_001605985.2 Dendrobium catenatum
TATTATTTAAATTATTTATTATAATAATTATTTTTTAATTAAGAATTATTTTCAAATTGTTTTTAAACCTCGTTAGGGTGGCATGTGGATATCCCCTATACTTACCTGTATTTTGAATTGATCTATCTTTTAATCATACTATTTTCCAAAATTTATATATTTATGAGTATTTTAAAGTATTTTGAAATTACTTATACATTAAATCTTAAATTTTGGGAGATCCACTCTAATGAAATTTTAAACACTAGGCTATGCATATGAAGAACAATCATAGGGGTATGGATTAGTGGATGATTGAGTCTCAATCATTCAATAATCACTTTGTTAGGTGTATTTAGTT
>NW_021543456.1:0-208 GCF_001605985.2 Dendrobium catenatum
ATTTGTTCGTAGGAGTGGTTGGTGAGCTGTTCCACCATATCAATTATTCCTGCCAACGTTTCTTCTGTATTCCGAATAGGTTGGAATAATTCTGTATAGCAATTGTCTTTTGATATGAGTCGTCGGCAGTATTCTGTTTTGTTGGTGTATATCCGTAATAAGCTACGAAGCTCGTTAAGGACAGTGTAGATTTGTTCGATTTCAACTC
>NW_021543457.1:0-231 GCF_001605985.2 Dendrobium catenatum
TTTATTCATTTTTTTTTAATTTTTAAAAGCCGCCAAAAAACTGGAAAAGCCGCCGGAAAAGCCTCGGAAAAGACCATGGGAAAAAGTCGCCGGAAAAATGCCGAAAAGCCGCCAGAAAAGTGGCTGCCGGCAAGCCGTCGGAAATTAGTGATTTTCTGTAGTGACGTAGCTCAGCAGATCACACTTATTTATTTAAATGTTCAAATAATCATTTATTAAGCATTCATATTG
>NW_021543458.1:0-248 GCF_001605985.2 Dendrobium catenatum
AGGAAATCTTCAACAGAAATTTCTGAATTTTTTTTAAACATATTTTACACACATCATGCTCTTTTCATTCATACCATATCACATAAATTATATGTAAAAGTATATAAAATTTTGAAAAAAAAAAATGATTTATTATTACTAAAAATGATGAAATTAATGAATATAATACCTATGACATACGGCATAGCTTTCCATCCTCTGTACACCACAAGCTCATCTTCCCCTCCATCATTCTCTCCTTCCATTGC
>NW_021543459.1:0-261 GCF_001605985.2 Dendrobium catenatum
TATAACAAAAAAATCACATTTGAGTGCAAAGAAGAAGGGGAAGTAGAGCTATTTCACCTTTGTCAATAAACCCTAAACTCCAACCATGAAGAAGAAGAGCTTAAAGCAGTCACTTATAAAAAAAAAAAGCTTAAAGCCGTCGGTCAAAGGAGACTCCAGCCCAACTCGCAGTGGAAGGAAGCCGACACCGGCCAAAAGAAACGAAGAGGGGAAAATGTCGCTCGAAGAAGAAGGGAGAAGAACTTGTTAGGCGGGCCCCTC
>NW_021543460.1:0-2942 GCF_001605985.2 Dendrobium catenatum
ATTTGAATTCCAAAGAGGTGAAGACATCCCTAAAGGGAAGAGTATTCTTCCATTTGGAAGTCAAATTAGGATACTTTGCAAATATCCAAAGAGGAAAGATAACACCCCGATCAAGGGGGAGTTTCTTTTCATTTGGATATCCGGAACCGACGAATCAAGATGTTTGTGAGAAGACAAAGAAATGAACAATGAGAAGCATCCCAAATCTCAAAGTAATTTGATTTAGGATTAGAAATCCGGGTTGTTGTCAGTGGTACCCGGCCACTTTACTTTATTGCAATTCTGTGATGTAATAATAAGAGGCACTTGCCTACAGACATTCAATTTAATATATTTAATTGATTTGTTTAAAATTAATTGCGTATTAGAACTCCTATTTTTCTAATCTTTTTATTTGCATGACGTATTTGGTTTGACCTGGAATTCGAATTTAGGCTCTTAGGGGTCTGTCAAAAATTTCTTCTACTTTAATTAAATAAAATTTTTAAGATAAGATAGAAACTCTAAACGGTCCTAAGTAGTAAGCTCAGACTCGCCGAGGGTTTTTCATGCATTCATATTATACATTCTCTACCTTGTTAGGCATCTCCCTGCCTGCGAGTTTTGGTAGACCACCTAACCTATGAGGGTGTCGATCTATCAAGGGGATGTTATGCAATCTCTAGGAAAAAACCTATTTTCTAAGACAAAAAAAAATTTAAACTGCTACATACCAATTCTGCATTCATTCGATCCGATTAGCATGCATCGCATTAGTAACAAATTAAAAGGAGTCTAATATTTAATTGCATTTATTTAGACATCAAATACCCAACATAAGTCTAAGGGGCAATTAAGGACCTGCTCTAGATGTCGACCTCATTCCTTTATACTTTTCAAATTAACTTCCCTACCACTCTACAAAAAGACTGGACTCATAATTTTAAAATCGTTTAGGTGGTTTAGCTGGCTCCCCAATCCAGGCCGGGGTAAGACCAGATTTGCACTGCATTAGCTAGGTTCGGGCCAATTTCAAGTGCCCAATTGAGATTTAGGTTCTGAGGCTAGCTCGGGCTATAAGATCTCAACCTCTGGGAATCTAATCCCAACATTCTAATAAAATCGGCCATTCAAACTTAAATCTCTTTCAATCAAATTCAAGCCCAACACTTAGGACAGACTGGGGTGTTTTCTGAATTATTTTAGAATCTCAAAACACTCTCTACCCCTCTTCCTTTGGCTCTAAAAATAACTGCTCAAACTTGAACCAATCCCACTTGAAATTCCTACCTTTTTCTTTCTTTGAAATCAAACTTTGAAAATCCAAAATAAAATTTCTGCCGCTATTTTAAACGAGAGTTTTCTTAGGAAATTCTGATTTCCTACGATGTAATTAATTACGAGGGCTTGCGCTCGTAGGAGATTTAGAAACCCAGAACTTATTTTCAAAATTAATTTTTCAAAACCTCAATTAATTCTCTTTGCGAAAATCAAATACAACGATCATTATCGTCATTTTCGAACGGTCGATAATAATTGATACTTTCTTCCTTCGGATAGATATATCAATTATTATTATAGTTTTGATTATGAGATTAATGATCTTCTATCCGAATTATCATAGTCAGACAATCGATTGAACTTCATTATGATCTTTTGAGATCATATGTTGTTTTCCCTTGAGTCTGACTATAATAATTTAGATAAATTTAAAATTCTAAAATTTGAACCCATTAGGGAATGATATGATCGCCTCCTGAGCTGATATACTGTTCACAATGACATGTTTAATTTTAAAATTTAAAATTTAATATTCCCAAAGAAAATTAATATTTTTCAAAAACTATACATTATTTTTCAACCAAAATAATGGACTTTGGGTTCTTGTTAACAACAAGAGGAATAGAAGGACAGCTCAAAGAAATAATCTTCCAAAGAAAAACGTGAAGTATGTGAAGTAAAATGCTATGATCCAGAATAACAAGGATACTGAGAAGTCTACTGCCCAGAACGACTTAAATATTTCAGTTCAAGGAAAGGGGAAAAAAAATTCTGTGAATGCAGCTAAAATTCAACTAGAAGAAAGAGAGTTCTTATGGGAGGAAAATCATGAAGATAGTATACAACCGGCTATGGAGGTGAAGACCAATGAGATGGTTTCTATTGAAGCTTTGAAGCTTGATGGTATTATGGGTAACAGTCTCAACTCTGACTGCTCTATTCTTGTCACTAATGGTAACAAATATGAAATTCTGTGCATGGAAAATGAAATTATAACAGAAGAGGTAGTATAGGAGAGGAATTGGGTGGATGATAAGAGTTTGCTTATTAACTCTTCGGTTGGTAATACTTTGGGTGAAGTTGTGACTGAGAAAGAGGATTTGTTCCATGACAGGACTGATTCCAAACTGTCTAAAATAAATGTTGTAAATGGTGATTCAAATAAAGTTAAGCTTGCCAAAGTACTTAAGTCCTTAGGACCTATCAAAAATGCATCTCGTGGAAGAATATTGGATGGTGGAGGTGGAAGGAAGAAGGAGGGTGGTCCGTCTCCAAAAATCTTTTAAATGAATTCCATAGCTTTTTGGAATTGTAGAGGGGTGAAGAAGAGTGAAGCCTCTCTATATATTAAAGACTTTATTAAAGATTACAAAGTTATGTTTATTGGGTTTGTGGAGACAAAAATCAATGACTTGGACAAAGTCTTATTTGGAAAAATTATGGGACCCAATTGGGATTTTTTTCTTATTCCGTCAGTTGGCTTTTCTGGAGGGATTATGATCCTTTGGAAGAAGGATTTGGCTACTTTTTCAGTTATTAAAACTTCTGATTTATGTGTTATTGCATAACTAAATGTTTTCAACAAGGCTGTTTGGTTAATCACAATGGTGTATGGTAGCAAGGAGGTGCATAAAAGGAGGATGTTGTTGTTGAGTATAGTAATTAGGTTATTAAGCCTAAGT
>NW_021543461.1:0-212 GCF_001605985.2 Dendrobium catenatum
AAAAGCTCAAAAGAATTAATTAACCAGTTATTCCCAATAAATAAGAAGGTTAACTTAAAAAAAAAAAGGAAAAATGAAGCGCGCAGGATTTAAATTTCAACTAAGGCTTCATTTGAGACGATTTTCTTATTGCTTCTTAAATTCTTTTTACTAAATAGTTGTTTTAAAAAACAACAAAAAAATCATCTCAAACGAAGTCTAATAAATGCCAT
>NW_021543462.1:0-345 GCF_001605985.2 Dendrobium catenatum
TCGAGCAACAAGTCATTTCTGAAGTTAAGAAATTGGCAGAAGCCGGATTCATTCGAGAGGAACAATACCCCTCTTGGGTAGCCAGCGTCGTGCCGGTCCGAAAGAAAAATGGTCAAATTCGGATTTGCGTCGATTACAGGGATTTGAATAAGGCATGTCCCAAAGACGAGTTCCCTTTACCAATACCAGAACTCATGGTGGACATTTCCTCCTCACATTCCATTTTCTCATTTATGGATGGCTCATCGGGTTATAACAAAATCAAGATGGCCCTAGAAGATGAGAGAAATACGGCGTTCAGAACCCCTTTTGGAATCTTTTGTTACAAGGTGATGCCATTTGGCT
>NW_021543463.1:0-312 GCF_001605985.2 Dendrobium catenatum
ATGGTTGATCACAAGTTGATAATCACCAAAGATTTTAATCTTATTAATATCCATCAATATTACAAGTTTCAAACCAAATATCATAGCATTATGCTCATCCTTGTTGAGGATATGATAAGTGGTAGAAAAGGTGCATCATTCCCTTGTCTTTTTTTTTCTTTTTCTTTTTCTTTTTATTTTTCTTTTTTTTTTTGAAAGAAGCAATAGTAATAACATTAAAATAAAACCTATTACAAACTACCAATACAATCACATTCCTCCTTTAACATATGAAGAAAAGAAGGAGGAATATTACACAAACTAATATCATCC
>NW_021543464.1:0-384 GCF_001605985.2 Dendrobium catenatum
CTAGAGAGTTGATATATTGCAAACTTATATCAAGATATGAAAAGGGTAGACTAACCTAAGTAGTAGAACCAACGCTATATTATTAAATATTTGTTTCTTTATTACTTTGAGCATAAAATTAGCTGAGCTATGATAAGCCATACGATGATAAGCAACCAACCAGCACACAACCTTTTGTAATATACCCACTTCTTCTCTCCATACCGCAATGCACATTTGCAAAATGGCTCTTCAGACAGTAACAATTATTACGTCCGGTGAACGTACATAGAGGAACGTTCGGTCGGAGGTAAAATCCCACCAAAAAACTTGGTATTTATTCGGTATTGCTAGGTATTATTTGATATTAACGAGGAATACCGCTCTGTGAAGACCAATACCGAG
>NW_021543465.1:0-292 GCF_001605985.2 Dendrobium catenatum
ATTTTTATGGAAATAATTAGTATACTATTTAAAAATAATTTTAGATTTCTTTTTTTTTTGAATTGCAACATCATTCTTGTCCAATGCCTAACTTTCCTCATTCAGAATTGCCACCCATGCCCACGTTCAATCATTTAAATTATTTTAATTCAAAAAATCAATTTAACTCAACTAGCGAGCTCATGAGCCAAGACATATTGAACTTGAACTTGAGCTTGTTTAACAAACGAGCTTGAGTTTAGGCTCGAGCTCGAGCTAGCGACTAGATAAGCTCAGCTCTAGAGCTAATTAT
>NW_021543466.1:0-243 GCF_001605985.2 Dendrobium catenatum
GGTCTCTCCGCGACCCTTTTCTTTTTCATGTGTGTGAGGAGAGTTTTAACGAGTTTAGGTATCGGGATAAATTTTCAGAAGGCATATTGGATTTTTAGATAAGAATTTACCCAGAGATTTCACCCTCATTTTGCAAGGACTTTATGATATGAGTTCAGGTTTCCTATAAGTGCAAACCCCTATAGTTAATTACCCCTCTTGATAAGGAGAGAAAACTTTTGATTAAGGCTAGTCGTTGAACAT
>NW_021543467.1:0-587 GCF_001605985.2 Dendrobium catenatum
AATAAAAAATAAATCTAATAAAATTGAAGTTACTATAGGAACCTAGAAAGGAAGGTTTACGCAAACCACATCAAGGGGCCCCTAAAGGTTTTCTAAGTTTAGAAATACTCACAGTCACCGGGGGCTACGACCCGGTGGTTCCGCACGTAGAACCTCTACCCGGTTGGATAGATGCGACTGACGTCATTAGCTCCTTGTACTTTTGTCCACTCGATCAGTACCGTTCCTCGTAGGTCATGCAAATATAGAGAAAAAAACAAGGAAAATAGGGAATTAGAAAGCTCATTTAATAAATAATAATGAAATAATTAAAATTTATTAAAAATAAAGATGTACCTTTCTTCGGGCTTGGACACTGCTTTTGAACATTCTACTTTTGAACTCATATAGTATATCTTGCCAACATTCACCCCAAGGCACAAGAAATAGGGAGTAAAAGGATGAAAGAGAGAGGTAAAGAAAGAAAGAGAGATTTTACTTTCTTCACTATTCACCCAAACCAAACATTCTCTAACACAAATACTTTCACTTTTCAAAACCATACATCATTAATTTTCAAACATACACTTCTTCCTTTCAAAATACAC
>NW_021543468.1:0-243 GCF_001605985.2 Dendrobium catenatum
GTCAAAACACAATATCTCTGAAAACAGAAATAGGATTAGGAGTCCTTACCACGAGATCTACACTTTTCCCAACAGCAGCGTCGGACGAAAAGCCCTCCGCGGCCTCCAAAATCCAGCTTTCCCTTTCTTTTCCTCTCTTTCTCTCTCTACAAAATATCTTTTTTTTATAAAATGATTTTCTCTCTCCTCAAAATGAGCTGATTTTCATATATCATTAGGCTGATCGGCCCGGCCGATCGCCAA
>NW_021543469.1:0-269 GCF_001605985.2 Dendrobium catenatum
CTGTATGGCAATAATGTCAGCCCCGTATTTTTCGGCCACTTCATTGCTAACATTTTCAAGACAGAAAAATCTGCAAAAAACAGAAAAATTTGTTAAAGCGCAACCATAGCGCAACCTTAGCGTAATTTGCATCATGTAAGCTAAAAAATTATCTCAGTTTTTTTTAAAAATTTAAATATTTTTGCTGCATTCTCTTGAGTAAAGTATAAATCTTTATACCCCTGCCATCTCGGAAAACGCGGTCTTAATTCTGAATCGGTTGGTTTATT
>NW_021543470.1:0-285 GCF_001605985.2 Dendrobium catenatum
CTTTCTTTTAGGGAGTTTTTTTTAAATGATGTTTGAAAATAATTAAATTTTGTGTTCGCGCTCCTCATAAAAGTTTAGATGAGGAACAACTGATAAAATTTTTTTTCTTTTAGTGGGCATATACATTAAAGCTTAATTTGTCATGATTATAAATTAGCATTCATGATTCCATTAACAACAAATCTTGCCTAAGCCAAAGCTTCTCTTCCCCTCGCCGCATACATCAAAAGGATATCATAACATATATTTACTTTGTTATCCCTTTAAAAAAGAATATATATATAT
>NW_021543471.1:0-272 GCF_001605985.2 Dendrobium catenatum
ATGTCCTATTTCTGAAAGCCCATAGATATGATCTATGATAAGTTGGGCTTCGTCGATAGGGTGACAATCTATAATCAAAAAAGTTAGAACAGAAAGGAGAGGGGTAATATTGATCCTATCACCAGCTTTAGGAATGATTGAAGATCTAAGGATATGCTGGATGATACGGGCATTTTGGGTCATCCTTGAGACTCTAGCAACATGATAGGTTAAACTATTCTTTCTAATCGCATTATTGACTTGATCCCATCTGAATGTAGTTTCACTCATTA
>NW_021543472.1:0-284 GCF_001605985.2 Dendrobium catenatum
GTCCCTGATTCAGTGATTGATTCCTGGACTGGTGTGAATTGGAGTGGGAGGTTCCCATGATGCGGTGGCTACGTCTGTTGTCCATTGACTGAGTACTTAGTATAGTGGGATTGATTGTTTACCACAGACGGCGCCAAACTGTTGCGGGCTAGAAAATACGCGGCGATAGAGATTTAATTCTGCATCTTAACATTGTACGTATAACTAGCTCACACACAGAGAACACAAGATTTTTTACGTGGAAAATCCTTAAAAAGGGAAAAACCACGAGGCCTAGCCCAGTT
>NW_021543473.1:0-456 GCF_001605985.2 Dendrobium catenatum
TTTTTTTTTTTTTTAAATATTTGATTTCTACCAATAATATCACTTCTTTATAAGTAGGGGTTTTTACATACCTAACACCCAAAAGTTCCTTATTTACTTATTAAACACTTAAACTTGTCTATTTACAGTCATACCACCTAAAACCTATTTTGCTCTCTAAAATACCATTCCGTCTACTCCGCCGTCATGTTCGTCAAAACCATTCCCGAAACCTCCGCTGGTCGAAACCTCCGCCGGTCGCCAGTCCTACTCTACACTGACGACTTGCCGTAGCCGCCGGATCGCAAGAAACCGCTAAAGTTTTACGTCTAACTGGATTTCTCTCACTGAAGAGCTTAGAACAGAACTTAAATCCTGTGGAGCTCTTACTAAGCTTAGATCAGAAATAAAATAGAACTAAAATAGAACAGGAAGTCTCCCATAGACCAGAACCTGCAATATTTTGATGACTCCATT
>NW_021543474.1:0-264 GCF_001605985.2 Dendrobium catenatum
AATATAAGTTCAAAAATTTAATATAATATATCAAATTTCTCAGAAAAATAATATCTTTAATTTGAAATTAATTTTAATTTAAAATACTACATATATTCTAAACTATTTCAATTATTATATATCTCATATTATAGATTAATAATTAATAAAAAAATATTTTATTTAAATTATTTAAATAATTCAAATTTAAATCTTTTTTAAATATATTTCAGAAAACATTTAATATTTAATTCAATTCAATAAAGAATTATTGTTATTTAAATG
>NW_021543475.1:0-279 GCF_001605985.2 Dendrobium catenatum
TTTCCTAAGGAAGATTTTCCATTATTATGAATGAACATCTTGCAACCAAAAACATGCAAATGAGATAAATTAGGTGTTCTACCTTTTAGCAATTCATAGGATGTTTTATTTAAATTTGATCTCACATTCACCCTATTCAGAACATAGCATGCAGTGCTAACCGCCTCAGCCCAAAAATATCTAGGAAGTGAGTATTCTGCCAACATTGCTCGGATGGCTTCTATTAATGTTCTGTTTTTCCTCTCAACTACCCCATTTTGTTGAGGGGTTCTAGGTGCA
>NW_021543476.1:0-238 GCF_001605985.2 Dendrobium catenatum
ACAAATTTGGACTCGATCCTCCTAAGTAATAGGAGTCGACAAGGTTCAATAAATAATTATGAAATGCCCCCAAACAGCTGCATGGGCCCCGGCGAGTGTGTTATTGGTACACACGTGACGTCCAGGGATGCTATGTGGGTTAATGAGTGAATTCAAGTTCGAACCTGATCCTTCTATACGGATCAATATGAGTCGACAGGGTTCGAACTATCAAATAAATATACGGTTGTGGCAACCG
>NW_021543477.1:0-238 GCF_001605985.2 Dendrobium catenatum
TAAACACCTTTCTAGAGTCCAAAAGTCTTTTCACAATGAATGTTAAATCTTTTAAGAAACTTTATTTTGAGACCTTGGATGGTCTGGATAACACTCAAGTTAGGGATGCATTCCCCAAGCTTCAAGAGGGAATTAAATTAACTATAGATGACCTAAAAGAAAATCAGTTGGGTAACAAATAAAATCCACATTCAATCTTCGTAAGTTCGTTATGGAATGAGGAAGAGGAAAATGACAT
>NW_021543478.1:0-257 GCF_001605985.2 Dendrobium catenatum
AATAATGCTAGATTAGATCCTAAGGGTTTTCAATGACCAAACTAGGAAGGGGTATCTAGAATTTGAATACTACCCATGTTTACTAACTAATGTGTCGATCTACAAAATTAATTGTGGCATAGATAAATCAACAAACCTAGGGGGATTTGGATCAATGGGCATCTAAATAAGGTTATACTAGATCCCATTTATTGTCCTCTATTACTTCTACATATGACCTCAAATAAATTTCAATTTTTCTATTTAAGGAACCATAT
>NW_021543479.1:0-254 GCF_001605985.2 Dendrobium catenatum
CGGAAACAAAATCCGGACAGAAAATACTGCCAAACACGACGGTTCTGAAAATTGAGAAAAGCGGAATGTGCCTTACCTTGCGTACAGCAATATCTCGAACAGTCTCTTCGGACGAAAGCGGCTCCGCGTCGTCCGAAAATCAACTTTTTCAAAATTCACCTCGACTTTCTCTCTCCTCGGCTGATATTTTTATAAAATTTTAATTTTCTCTCTCTTGAAAACGACTGATTTCAGCTTTATAATACACAGATCGG
>NW_021543480.1:0-573 GCF_001605985.2 Dendrobium catenatum
TGTAATTGATGGGCTCCTGATGCTATATAACTTTGCACACACACACCTTAGAAGATTTTATATCTATTCCCTAGAGTTTACTGTTTTTGGTAACATCATCCGGGATGATATTTATATCATCTTGAACGATCGGTTTAAAAGCAGAAATTCTAATTAGGGCATCCTCATTAAGGCATCACCATTAAGCCGATCGGTCTGGATGATACTTGTATCGACCAGGATGATAGGCTAAAAATAGAAAGAATCAGCCACCATGATCAATTTAGGTATTCTTTATTTTAGGATCGGTCAGGACGATATCCACATCAGCCTAGATGATACAACTCAATTATACATATTAAACTATCTAAAACATCACAATCTCCTATGGAAAAATCACATTGGCCAACTTCTTTTCAAGGCGATATTTAGGGCAATATTACACAATTTGTACTGATCGGCCAGGACGATATCGTATCATCCTGGTTGATAGGAACAACTTTCTTCTAATCGTCCCAAATCGTCTAGGGCTGATTGGGCTTATTTTATACTGATCGGCCAGGATGATATTCCTATCGGCCTGGACGATAAAGT
>NW_021543481.1:0-437 GCF_001605985.2 Dendrobium catenatum
TACTCATCATTAAAAATTAATTTACTTTTTAAATGAAAGATAATTAAAAACTGTATAAAATGAGTATTTATTTGTAAAGTTTTGATAAAAATGAATTTTATGTATTTTTTCAAACTTTTTGTCAATTAAAACTATTTAAAATTAATATAATTACTTAATTTTAACAAAAAATGGCAAAGGCGGCAATGATAGAGGGCCATACAGTGGCATCCAACACATTGGATCTAGACTACGGTAATGGAGAGGCCACATAGCAACATCCCAGTGGTTGGATCAAAATCACGGTAATTGAGAGGGTATTAATAGCCAATGATTGTGCCACAACAATCATTGGCCCTTAATGTGGGGAAATTATTGGGTCAGGTCACCGGATGCATCTATACATCCGGAATCCAATTGGATGATGCCATGTTGCGACCCGACGACCCGACGCGCCC
>NW_021543482.1:0-1290 GCF_001605985.2 Dendrobium catenatum
TATACAAACACTTCACACTATGAAAAAGTACTTCAACACAAGAAAATACCTTAGGCGTAGCTTCCTACAATGAAATTGATGAGCAAATGATGGAGATTAGGACGTCAAAGATGAACATATTTTGATACCCCAAGGAAAATTGAATAGCCTCCAAATTGAATTTGTGACAGTGCCCGTGGTTTATTTTTCAGTTAAAAGTGATTATTCGCATCTGGATCTCAGGTCGGATCATCGGGCCGCACGGTAAATGATAAACACATCCTGAATTTCAGATTTTTGGCATATCGGGTCGTCAGGGCTCAACATGGCATCTTTTAATTGGCGTTCGCATGTAGAGCTACGTCCAGTGTCCGTACCGAATAATTTTCCCAAATCTTGACACATGACCATGAAAATTTATTTTACAAAATCGAAAGCTCACCATGGCTGGAAAAAATTAGGGTACATAGGTAACACAGCCTAATATATCGTATAAATATTTGAGGCCCATTGGAACACTAGGTAATGATAAATTCAAGAAAATTATTTTGGACTGAAATACAATTCACTCAAAATCTAGTTGTCAAAATCTAGTTAAATTTATTTTTTAATAAATTTAGCTTGATACCTCTTAAATAACCCATGAACATTAAATTTAGGTGAGAACTGAATTTTGAATGAATTTTTGAAGTTCTAAACTTTTTTGAAAATTTTTAATGTGTTTAATCCAAATTCAACCAATGAACTAAAACTTTAAAAGCTCATAACTTCTTAAGTACTCATACCAATTCATTAAAATTAAAATGCATCTTCCCCACACCCAGATGAAGAGTGGGAAGTATTTGCTTGCTCTAAGAAGCACTTTCAAAAATCACTTTTAGAGAGAAGTTTTGGGCTTATTTTAAGAATATATCATGATCTAGACATCAAATTTACTTGATTTTTAATTTGTTGGACTTCTACTCATGTCCTCTTCAACTTCTTTAAAAACTTCAAACCTTGGTTGCCAATGGATTAAAAGATATTCAAAATTATCATTTTCTCTCTCTATCTTCTCTCCTCTCTCTCTCTCTCTCTCTCTCTCTTCTCAAATGAGGGGTTTAAAAGCAAGGGAAGAATGTGATAAGACTTTAGGAAGGACTAGAGCAGTGTTTACAGCTCTGGAGAAATAGAAATGAGGGCTTGGAATGCTTTGGATCATGAGATATACTTGAATAGGTCATTTGGTCCTTTTTACCTAACCCAAGCTTCGGAGCCAAAACCACAGGCTAGGATTTATTTGTTGGCTTCTTGGATGCTCGCCACATGAAT
>NW_021543483.1:0-251 GCF_001605985.2 Dendrobium catenatum
AGGACCTATATGGGTTTCCTAAAAAAATTAAATAAAGAAAATAAGAATCTTATCCGATTTTATAAAATAATCTGTATATTAATGGTACGTATAACCATTAAAAAATATATACTTTTCTTATAATATCATCACAATCATTTTTATAAAAATCATTTAAAATATTAATTAAGGGAATATATTATTAATGAATTAAATTAAATTATTAATAATTAATTGATGAAAATTTAATATTTTAATATATTATATTTAAC
>NW_021543484.1:0-439 GCF_001605985.2 Dendrobium catenatum
TGAATTACCTCTGCAAACATCAGTGCAACCGAGTCCAATCGAGTTGATACCAGAATCTTACTACCAAAACTCCCAAAAGCTAGAGGGGCGAGCACATCTTCCCATTTGCTTTTATCCTTCTCTTCATCCTTCACCCAAATATCATCCAGCATAAGTAAGAACTTTTTGGATATCAGCTCCTCCTTGAGATCCCCTTGAAGTGCCCCAAGTGTCTCCAAACGTGGCCTCTCCTTCTTAAGACATTCCAACATATCTGCAATGACTTTTTTAGCATCAAAGTTGTTGGAAACACAAACCCACATTTTAAGATCAAATTCCTTTGTTACATCATCTTCATAAACATGCTGCAAGAGAGTTGTCTTTCCCATACCACCATGTCCCACTATAGATAGAAGAGAAATATTTCTGTACCAAGTTGTCCGAGGCTCATTTGATGGCT
>NW_021543485.1:0-1523 GCF_001605985.2 Dendrobium catenatum
TATTTTTGGAGAGACTTCCTTCGTTACCATCTCCACATTGAAGAGCAAGTTGTTGTATCAATCATCATAATGGAATATAATAAATTTGCGGATAATTAACTTTTTAGAGGAAAAATTAGGGCCTCAAAATGAGTGACAAAATTTTCTCTCAACTTTTTTTTTTGGAGAAGACCAAAGCTAGCTCCGCCTCAAGAATTAAGAAGCTCGGGCACCTCAACTTTAATTTGTTCGAATAGAGATAAACAACCCCTTTTTAAGGAACTTTAATTTGGTCCGGTCATAGGACGTAGCTCTACGTTCGGCCGCCAGTAGAATCACGCCACGCGTTCTCACTATTTACCGCGCGCCCAGATAACCCGACCCGGAACGGACCCAGGATGGCTAGATATTTCTCGATTTTGCTAGATATTGCTCGGTATTACTCAGTATTGCTAGGTATTGGTCGATTTTGCTCGACAATAACCAATACCGTGCAATACCAAGCAAATACCGAGCAATACCGAGTTGTATCGAGTTTTTCTAGGTATTGGTACAACTCGGTATTGCTAGGTATTGGTCGATTTTACTTGGCAATAACCAATACCAAGCAAATATCGAGCAATACCAAGCAAATACCGAGCAATACCGAGTTGTACCGAGTTTTTCTAGGTATTGGTACAACTCGGTATTGTTAGGTATTGGTCGATTTTACTTGGCAATAACCAATACCGAGCAATACCGAGCAAATACCGAGTAATACCGAGTTGTACCGAGTTGTACAGAGTTTTTCTAGGTATTGGTACAACTCGGTATTGGTACAACTCGGTATTGGTCTTCTAGAAAAACTCGGTACAACTTGGAATTTGCTCGGTATTGGTCTTCACAGAACGGTATTTCTCGTTATTGTCATGCAATACCTAGCAATACCGAGCAATACCGAGCAAATACCGATTAATACCTCGCAATACGTGAATATAGCATTCCAGGGTTCCGGTCCAGTTCAAGTCGTCAGGCGGCGCGGTAGAGAATAAGAGCACTTGGCGACATGTTATTGGCGGCCGAACGTAGCTCTACGTCCGGTCAGAGGACGTAATAATTGTTCCTATTTAAGAGGAAGATTGGAGCATGAACATAGAAATTATAAGAGATGGGTGATAGTAGTAACTCTGGTATAAAGCAGTGGCGGAGTCAGAAATTTTATTCTGGGGGCCTAAATTAAACACTACTGGAAAATCACCTATTACCAGTAGAGTTTTCCGGTGGTCTATTTTTCGTGGTTTTCTGACGATCAATTTTCTGGCGGTCAATTTTCTAACGGTATGTCATCTCATCTGGAATTTTAGAATACATTAATATTGTTTCGTTCGCTGCCTCATTACTGGAGAAAAGAGGAGCTGTAAGATCAAAATTAAGAATATAAATAACGTGGAGAGAGAGGACTGAAAGGGAAAACGAAAGCCGTGCTCGAGGTTGTGAGTTGCAAGAGAGGAGCAATGTGAAAAACGAGGTAGACAGTTGGGGTCGAGGGAAAGAAAGCCATTTAA
>NW_021543486.1:0-257 GCF_001605985.2 Dendrobium catenatum
AAAACTCCTGTTTTTCTCTGTTTGTGGGTTGTTTCCTACTGTGGACAGCAATATCATCGCTGCTGTTTACTGATTTTGGCTAGGAACACTTGTGAATCCAAGTGTTTCCTATCAAATTGGTATCAGAGAGTCATTTTTGGGACCGTTGGCGGCATAAATCCTGAAATTTCAGCGGGAGTTTTGTTTCCGGAAAAATATCTTCGTGAATCTTGAGAAGAAAGATGGCCGGAAAGAAGGTTGACGTCTTGGAAGGTGAA
>NW_021543487.1:0-218 GCF_001605985.2 Dendrobium catenatum
AACCAAGGTAGGGAATACGTAGCCTTGGGTCTAAGGACGGGCATCACCCAACCTTAGGTCCATAGGATGCTGATAGAAGACTTACTCCTAATGGACAGTTCAACTGACAAACTAGGATTGTGCCACGAAGGGCGTACTCCACCACTAGCTAATGGTCATGTGGGAAGGAAACTTGCTCCATACAGAGGACCAAAATTGACAAACTAGGATGGTGCCAC
>NW_021543488.1:0-264 GCF_001605985.2 Dendrobium catenatum
TGAACCAAACTTGAACAAGCTAATATTAAATGAACACCAACATGAACACTCACATACTAGGCTCGGCTCGGTTCGTTTGTAGCCCTAACCTTAAGTAAAAAAAAAATCAAGTCAAACTTCAAACCTTCATAGCTAAATATAGAAAAATATAAATCCAGCAAACTTAGTATCTAACAAATCATCTTAAGATCTAATATTTTATAAAAATACAAACTTTCTAGAATTTAACCTTAATAAAAAAGTTAACTTTTGACCCCTTAATTA
>NW_021543489.1:0-260 GCF_001605985.2 Dendrobium catenatum
ATCCGAGCCCAAATGAGACCAAATCAAGGGTCCAAAGTGCATTCTGAAGGTTCAAACCGCAATTTGGATTATCAAACGGTTTCCAAATATGGCATGCTTATAGTCAAATCGAGAGGCTCGACGAGACGAATCCAACGAGCCCAAGATCATTTAATTCTGAAATAATTAAGGCATCCAAATGACCATTAAACGGTCCACAATCAAAGGAATCAATATCAGCCGTCCATTCAAACCACTCCTACTTTGACCTTGATCCTCCC
>NW_021543490.1:0-227 GCF_001605985.2 Dendrobium catenatum
AGGGGATTCAGGAGGGTCTCCTTCACTTAATGAATGTTGATTATCGGAGGCATAAATGGAAGTGGAGTTTTAAGAAAGCATCAAGACATGTATATTACAATTCACATGTTGCATATTCTATTAAATCAAATAAAAGAATACAAGGAATATTTTACAAAATAAAATTAATTTATATATAAAAAAAACAAACAAAATTTAAATCTTTTGTAGATATTCATATATCTTCA
>NW_021543491.1:0-351 GCF_001605985.2 Dendrobium catenatum
CGGACTGCAATTTGGAACCAGCTCAAGATTGGGTAGATTTGGTCTGAGTCAGTTTGTACACTTTTTCCTTTCTTTAGTCTATTGTATTTGTTGCGGCTCCTGATGTTTTGTAATGTATAAGAGTTTCTGACTGTTCCCTAGAGTTTACTGTATTTGGTAACATCGTCTTGGACGAGATTTATATTGGTCGGGACGATCTGTTCAAAAGCAGAAACCCTAATTAGGGCATCCTCATTAAAGCAGCCCTCATTATGCAAAACACATTGTCCTGGACGATTTTTTATCGGCCAGGACGATAGGCTCAATTCAGAAAAAATCTGCCGCCAGATCTAATTAGAAATAACCTATTTT
>NW_021543492.1:0-342 GCF_001605985.2 Dendrobium catenatum
TTTCCACTGCCTTTCACCCACAGACAGATGGTCAGACAGAGGTAGTTAATAGGAGTCTGGGTAATTTATTGCGATCCTTGGTTGGTGAGCACATTAGAGACTGAGATTCCATTCTTCCTACCGCTGAGTTTGCTTATAATAATTCAATTAATCGAACCACGGGTTTAAGTCCTTCTGAAACTGTATACGGGTTCAAACCTAGACAGCCATTAGATCTGATACCCATGAGTTCTAGGTATAGGATTTCTGAGTCTGCATCTGTATTAGCATCTCATTTGCATGAACTTCATAAAGACATTGCACAAAAAATTGAAAAGAATAATCAGGAATACAAATTACATG
>NW_021543493.1:0-1356 GCF_001605985.2 Dendrobium catenatum
GACAATAGTAGAAGGATTGCAGTCAAGTAACTGTGGCCGGAGGATCGTAGTTAGGTGATGGTGATTGGGGGGTAGCTGAGCGACGTTAGTTCATAAATAGATGATACCGGTCGTGGGACTGAAGTAGGCCAATGCTAGTCAGAGAACTATAGTCTGGTGATGATGATTTGAGGACCATAATCGAGTGACGGTGATATTGTTTGAAGGAACGTAGTCATATGATGATGTTCAAAGAATGACATTTTGAGGGATGATGGTCGAAGGAGCGAAGTCGAAGGATTATGGTTGAAAGATTGTAGTTGGGCAACAACGATCATAGTATTGTAGTTGGACAATGATGGTTGAAAGCCCATAGTCAAGCGACAATGGTCAGAGGACCATGGTCGGGGGACAGTGATTAGAGGGCCGTAGTACGACTAGGCTAGGTGACGATGATTGAATGATCATAGTTTGACAACAACATTTAAAAGTCCATTATTGAGCAACAGTGAACTGAGGACCACAATCAGATGATATTGGTTGAATGATCATAGCTGAACGTCGGTGACTAGATTCTCGAATCTGACATACCAAGATTTTCAAATTTATTTTCAACTAATGCACTACAAATTCAACTGTAAAACACGTAGTAATTTTTTGTCATGATATTCCAACACATAACAACACTAATAAAAAGTTGATATTATGGTTCAAAACTCTTGGAGCTCCTAAATCTGACCAATATTACTACTATATTTACCCATGCATTCATCTAATGTAAAAAATACACATTTTTGCATTATTTTGAACTGATTAGACTGAACTCGGATCTTATAAAAAACATAAATTTGGGTAAATAAATAGCTCATTAACATCGACACAGACCAATGAGAAATCACAATCAAACCCTTTTTAGAACTCCAAACAGAAATAAATCGTTGCCTGTGCCAAAGAGGAGAAATTATTAGGTACGGAGTGCGGACGGGAGAATCGTCTGCACACTAGTATAAAACATTGTTCGGTACCGTTCGGTACCACTCGGTACCGCTGGGTACCGCTGGGTACCGCTCGGTACTCTGTGTCTGTGCAGACGGTTCTCACCCCGTCTGCACTCCGCACCTAATAATTTTTCGTGCCCCAAAGGGGATGTCCGCCTCCACCTTTATTGTGCAGATGCAAGCAGAACGCACCACACAACATAATCACGTTCACGTGTCTCTTCGTTTTTTCCACGTGGCGGATTGTGAGGAACACGTGTTGCCCCTCGACTTGGTACCATGACAAATCTGTTGTGGATGTCGGTAATTTTTGTTTTTTTTATATAAGAGAAAAATAAAATAAAATTACATGTGATTGAAAATAATATAAAATTTTATT
>NW_021543494.1:0-235 GCF_001605985.2 Dendrobium catenatum
CAGATCAGATCAAATCAGAACAGAACAGAATCGTACAAATCAGATCAAATCAGAATAGAACAGAATCGTACAGATCAGATCAAATCAGAACTGAACAGAATCGTACAGATCAGATCAAATCATATCAAAATCGTATCAGAACATATCAAATCAGAACATATCAAAAGTCAGAACAGATTCCCTGACCCTGACAGAATTTCAACGGATTCTGGCCCCTTATGCCTCCCTTCCCAAA
>NW_021543495.1:0-235 GCF_001605985.2 Dendrobium catenatum
CTAGCACAAATGAATGCTAAATATTTGAACTATTTTTCTATACCTTAAAATCAAAATATTATATGCATGTTTCCACTTGTTCTACTATAAAAGAAATTTTGGAAAGATTATATATAACTTATGAAGGTACAAATGAGTTTAAAAATCTAAGGTGAACATTCTTTTGCATGATTATGAACTTCTTTGCATTAAACCTACAGAATCAATTTCTAAAATGTGTACTAGGTTTAAATAA
>NW_021543496.1:0-300 GCF_001605985.2 Dendrobium catenatum
GTTCGTTCCGTGTCGCGACCCGGTGCGAGCGGGATCCATCCCGGATCGGGTCGGGTCGTGACAAAATTTAGTGGTATCAGAGCATTGGTTGTGGAATTTGGGATTGTGTAAAACAACGCTATAGGAAGTGATCAGTGAGTATGTCTGGGGGGTAGTTTTGGTTTGTTCAGCTTTCTATTGTGTTGTTTTTGTGATAGTTTTTCGGATTTTTTTTGGGATTTTCTGTATGGATCAGTCAGACCCAGACATGACAGACGGGCAGAGTGCCAGTTAGTCAGCACCAATGGGGAGTACAGCCCC
>NW_021543497.1:0-245 GCF_001605985.2 Dendrobium catenatum
GGAGAGCTCGTGTGTTGGAGAAGAGGAAGTCGTGAGAATGAGAAGGCGTCAATGTCTTAGCGGGAGAGCAGCGACGGGAGTGAATGGAAGAGGTGAGTGTCGAAGTCTTCACTTTGCTCTCATTTTATATATGCAAGAGGCATGCAATCGAGGCGAGCAATTCCCGGAATGGCGCCGAATCTACAGTGCCTCGGCGGGATTTCTTGCCAATTTTGCGGGTTTGACAATCCGAGGTGCGGGATTTC
>NW_021543498.1:0-515 GCF_001605985.2 Dendrobium catenatum
TGTCCAAGTGACCTCATACAAAAATGAGGTCAACAAATACACATTAAAATTTCATAAACAAAAAACTTACTCAGGACATTGCGGCATGAGACTTGGATTGGTCAATCCATCTTATGTCGCCCTGTTAAAATTATGTCTCATGCACTTGAGATGTTATTTGCTCAACAACTAAATTTTATGTAACAATATCTTCAACCTCTACATAAAATAGAAGTATATGCCCAATTACATGCAATAACACCATTTGACATACCTCATCATCCTCGACAGCTGAAGCTATGAACTCATTCTCTAAGGGCAGACGATAAACCAAGTTTGTTGTGTACTTCGACGTATCATATTTAAGGACTTTCAGAATCATAATCTTCGGCTATGTTAAGTTCATCTTAGCAGACACTTGCAGGGGTTGATTCCTCCCCCCAATATACGTTTGTTAATATCAATCATCTAAAGACAATTGTCCACCATACATAAGGACAAACGATGCTTCCCGTCCAGACATTGTGGAATATTAC
>NW_021543499.1:0-292 GCF_001605985.2 Dendrobium catenatum
ATAAGTTTATATATATATATATATATATATATATATTTCAACTAAACTCTTATCGTTTCTCTTATTGCCAATGTTTATTAAAAGTGGGAAACATGAATAAATTTTATCTGAGATTTTGATCAAAAAGATCAAATTTGAACTCCTTGAAATTTGGATTAAATCAAATAAGAATAAGAGAAGAAGAAGATGGAGAGGATGTAGAAGAAATTACCCAAGATTATAAAGATCGTTGGTGTCTTCTAGAGCAGAGGAAATGACTAGCTAGAAGTTGCGAACCTGCTGCGAACAGAAA
>NW_021543500.1:0-214 GCF_001605985.2 Dendrobium catenatum
ATAAGTGGTCCGATAGGCCCACAAGTCTTCCACCAACCTCTCATCCCGTTGGTGTTTGTTATTATTTAAGGTCTTTTTGATGATTAACACCAAAGTTTTGTTAAAGGCACAAGCTAATCCGTTAGCCCATAGGTAATAGACTCCTAAGTATCTCCAATAAATACCACGGCATTATACAAAATTATTTATTTTTGTAGACTTGAAAGCGGATCCA
>NW_021543501.1:0-262 GCF_001605985.2 Dendrobium catenatum
ACGTATTGATTGTAGCCATCGCCAGATATGGAGCCATGTAATCATCTATATTTCCCAGTAATAACTCAACAGCATGTTTCTCAGTGAGTTGTTGCTCGCATTTCATGCTGAGATTTCTCCACATGCTGAGATTTCTCCACCTAGTAATGTACTTGGTGACTGATTCCTCTCTTTTCCTTTTCTCAAGAGCGAGGCCAGCGATAGTCACCTTCTTTGTTGCACTGACAAATCTTTTGATGAACATCGTCTCTAATTCGGTGAA
>NW_021543502.1:0-243 GCF_001605985.2 Dendrobium catenatum
TTTGATTTGAAGTCTTCGTAGTCTGGAGTTCATTTTTTCTGAAATGTTAGTACACACAAGAGTTAATACAAATCTTCTAAAATTATTAGGAGATAACTACATATTTGAACAATAATATTTGAAATCATCAAAACTATATAAGTTGCAAAAATGTAAAGCATTCAAATAGCAACTATCTTAACAACGGAGTCGCCGGGTCCTTTGAAACCAAATAGATCTTCTTCTTTGGTGAACTTACCTTGA
>NW_021543503.1:0-5298 GCF_001605985.2 Dendrobium catenatum
TTCAGTTGGTAGGCTTCGGTGATGCTGGCTTGTTGTAGCTCATAAATTTGTGTGTTAAATATTTCAGGTCCGAGCAAGGCAAGCTGAAATGGGAGTCGATCAGAATGTCAGACGAACGAATCCTTTCACTATTGATATATGGGGCATCACAGAAAGAATACTCTCAATTAGGATGTCTGTTTGGTTTCATGTATCCACCAAAAATGGGAATCCTGATAGTTAACTATCAGAAAAGAAATTAGCTCAGAGGGGATGTTTAGCACACGAGACACTTAAGTAGAGTGTAATGATGATAAAGCCATATTATACCAACAAGGTGGCATAAAATTATGGAGCTTGTGATCTATAAAGTAATGATTGTTTAACAATGATGTGAGACCACTCGACATCAATTTCATGGGGAGGGAGTGTGGAATAGTCCAAGAAAAAGAGATCGAACTAAATGATTGGGCTAATATTTTCACATACAATCAGAAGGAGATGATATATCTAATATTATTTATCACCTTCTTCCATGTCTACACATAAGGAAAGGATCACATTGGCTAATAATAGGACATGTACCTCTTAACAAAGGTTGCCTTTTAACAACCTAAATTGATATAAAGTCATGCAACTAAGGCTTCGTTTGGGACGGCTTTTTTATTGCTTTCTAAAACGGAGTTTTAGTACAAATTTTTTTAAATTTGTATTAAAACTCCGTTTTAGAAAGCAATAAAAAAGCCGTCCCAAACGAAGCCTAAGTTTTGATGTAATATACATTGGCCCATAAAAATGGACTGGTTCTCGTCATTTAGAAATCTATAAATGTGACTATTTCAGTTTGTTCGAATTTTTTTTTTCTCAATGATTTTAGAATAAAATTAAATTTCTGTATTATTGAGAATGCTCCTTAGACTTTTGTCGATGAACATCCTTTTTGTTGCAATATTAGCTTCAAGCACTTCACCTTTAAATGCTTGTTGATAATGACAACATTATACATTGTGCTCTCTATTAGCGATAGTCGTCGTAGTTTTGTGAAAGATTTTCATTATTAAAAGCAACATCAAGTGCATCATCCATGTATGCTTTGCCATATATATTGGTCACTTCATCCATCTTGTTTCCTATGAATGGACCTTTTTATTGGTCACAATAACTAATAAGAAACATTTCATGAACAATCAATTAAATATAAGACAATATGCATAATGTACCAATGTTATCTAGAAACATCATCATTCACATTATCTAAAAATATCATCAGTCTTGCACCAATTACAACCAAAAAAAAAAATTCTATTGAAATCCCTCACCTTTCTAAATATGAATAACTTTTATATACTTTAATAAATATTTAAGCTTCATTTGGGATGGCTTTCTTACTGCTTCTTACAGCAATTTTTTAGTACAAAATTTTTTTAACTAAATTTTTTTACTAGAAAGTTGATTAAAAATGTAATAAACAGCTTTCTTACTACTTAGAGCATCTTTTTAGTCCAAAAATTAAAATTTTTATAATAAAAAACTACTTTAAGAATCATGAAGAAAACTGTCCCAAACGAAACTTTAATCTCATTGAGATTTCTTACATGAAATTTTTGCCTTTTTTTTATTATTCAAATTAAAAATTTTTAAGGATAACATAAAAGTTTATGAAAATTGATACATTATAAAAAAAAATATCTTGATCAGGCACGAATCTTGAGGCAGAATCAAGTTGGAAGCTCCAAAAATTAAATCAGAGACCATCTAAATACCGATTTCAGCAAACTTACAGTCGAACTGAACATCTCAGAAACACGAATCCAACGACACCAAAATCGACTCAATCCGAGTCCAAATGAGTCCAGATCAAAGACTCGAAGCACTTTTGTAAGGATCGAACCACAATTTGGGTTACCAAACGGTCTTCAATCATGACATGCTTATAGTCGAATCGAGCGGCTCGACGAGACGAATCCAACAAGCCCAAGATCATCAAATTCTGATATCATTAAGACATGCAAAGATCAAGAAGGAAGAGAAGGAAGAAATCTTCAGCCGCCTAGCTCCTCCTCGACCACCGCCGGACCACCAAGGGATGCCGGGGTTTTGCCGCACCACCGCCGGACCACCAAGGGACGTCAGGGTTCTGACGCACCACCGTCGAAGTTCTCCCGCACCACCGCTAGACCACCAAGGGAAGCCAGGGTTCTGCCGCACCACCGCCGGACCACCAAGGGACGTTGGGGTTCTGTCGCACCACCGTCGGACCACTAAGGGACACCGGGGTTCTACTGCACCACCGCCGCACCACCAAAGGACGTCGGAGTTCTTCTGCACCACCAAGGGACACCGGAGCTCTAATACAACATCGTTAGGTTATATCGAACCACCACCAGACCATCCAAGGACGTCGAAGTGTCACCCGAAGCCGAAGTGCCCCTTGACGCTGAAGTGCCACTAGCAGACCACCATGACACCAGAGTGTCACTGGATCACCACCTGAGGCCCGAACTTCTCCCGGACCACCACCCGACACCCAGAGTTCTGTCTGAGTACCGTCCTCCTACACAGTCTTTCCGACCTCCCTCGCAAGACAACGGTCTTTCTGACCCCGGTCTCCTACCGACTACGGTCTATATGATGAATATTTGTGACATCAAGCCAAGACCTTCTCCTAAGGAAGGGCCTCATTTGTAATCAACTGTAAATACTAGTGGATTCATTCAAACTGGGTCAGACCCCGTGGTTTTTCCTCTTTTTCAGAGGTTTCTACGCAAAAACTTTGGTGTCTCTTATGAACGCTGCAGCCTCTCTTTTTCTACTTGTGCTCTGGATCTTCGTACAAAGCTATGACGTTACATTTTATTTTTCTCTACCGCCGCAAATATTCTAGGACACAACAAAAATATCTTTTCTAATGTATATTTTTTCTGCATTTCTCTCTTCATGGTCTGAATTTTAATGCTATTGATCAATTAACAAGATATAAATTTTTAATATTAGGTATGAAATTGCCCTTTTGATTATTGTATAAGTACTTGGCTAAAGCAATTTGTCATATTTCATATATAAAACTCAGTAGTTTCTTTTTCCGTTACTTTTGGTGGACCAGTTAGGGAACTTTTATTATATCCAGTGAACGTACGCAGAGGAACATTCGGTTTTAGGCAAAAAAGCGCCTGTACCGAGTTTTTTGAAAAAACTCGGTACACCTCGGTACTCGGTACTCGGTACAAGCGCTTTTTTTACCTAAAACCGAACGTTCCTCTGCGTACGTTCACTAGATAAAATAAAAGTTTCCGGTTAGGTCACTGTATTTTGGGTTTTTTTCGTGGATCAGATCAATGGCATTAAAAAAGAGAAAGTTAGTGGGCGGCTGATATGACCATTGAGCCCATAACCTGACTCTTAAATTCGAGGAAAATGGAAAATTAATGGTATTACACATGGAAATCTGCCCCCCACACAACAACAAAAAATTTATTCTCAAAAAAATCGTGGTTGAGGGTTTATTGTAGTAAAAATTGTTACGTGCGGACGTAGAATACATATGAATGTTCATTAAGAGCCGTCATGTCACCTAATATATATAGTAAATTGAGTGATATGATGGCTCCTGATTGACCTCCGAAGATATTCATCGTCTACACATAATAATCTCTCCTATTGAAGACTTCATTTGAGTAAGCTTTTTTGTTTTATTTTTTTTTAATTATTTTTTAAAATAGTAAAAAAATTGTCCCAAATGAAATCTAAGACTGGTGCAATATTTTATAAATATGATCATGAAATTGCTATAAAAATATTATTAATTAATAGTTATTTTTAAAATATTATAAATGTTTTTTTAATTTAAATAATAGTTTTCTTTAAGATATCAGATATTGATCAACTCCTATTGATAATAGATTATCTTTTTGATCACAAATTTTTAAAAATAGCAAGAATCAATAAGAATTAATAGTTAAAGAGAATATAATTGTGACTTAAATCAAAAACAATTAAAAAACTTCTCAAATATGAGGAAAATTTATATATACGGAGTCTGAACATAGCTTTGCATTTGGACGCTTAATTAAATGTGAATGACATGGATTTCTAATATCTATATTTTTGTTCTTTACAGACCCGACGAACCCCAACCGATTCATGAATGTGATTTCTAATATATATATATATAACCAGATTTAGGTCCAAACACTCGTTTTTTAACTTTTTAAAGAAATAAGCCGTGAACGCGTCCAAATATTAGAAGCTAAAAAAGAAAAATAATAAACAGGCGATGAAGATGGAACTAGTTTTAAGATGACGTTGCATTCTGCCAAGCATATGAATAGGCGGTATGCAAAACGTTCCAGGAGGACTGAAGATATAGGCTTGCCAGCCAACTTATGGGAATAAATTAAGGTTATTATCAGTAAAATTTTAACTCCTCCAAGTTGTTACTGTGTTTTCTGTAAATGTATATCTTTGGGTTCAAGGTGTATTCTTCAATCTGTTTATTATGATCGAATGCTGCGAAGAGATGTTTGTTATATATATATATATCTTTATCTTTTTAAAACTTTTAGCACTAGTACATGGCTGCGTATAAGAAAAATTATGTTGAAAATGTGATTTTTTTTTAATAATACATAGTTGTGTATTACTGTGTATGAGCTTAGATACAACGATCTTAATAGTTTATATATTTTTCTGTTCATTTTTAAGCTTCTTGAGCTTGTACACGACTGTGTATAAGAAAAATTATGTTGGAAATGTGGTTATTTTTTCTGATACACAGTTGTGTATTATTTTGTACAAGTTTTGTATTGACTTTCTCAATCTTTTTTATGTTGCATTTGTTCATTTGAAATCTTTTTGAGCTTGTATATAGTTGTGCTTTAGAGAAATTATGTTTGAAATATGTTAATCTTCCTAATACATAGTTGTGTATTACTGTGTACAAGTTTTGTATTGATGATCTCAATCATTTTTATATTGTATTTGCACAGTTGAAAGCTTTTTGAGCTTATATATAGCTATGCATTAGGAAAATTATTTTAAAAATATGTTAATCTTCCTATTACACAGTTGTGCATTGTTGTGTACAAGCTTTGTATTGACCATCTCAATTATTTTTTCGTTGTTTGTGTTCATTTGAATGTTTTTTGAGCTTGTACATAGTTGTGTATAAGATAAATACATTTTTTTGTTGCAGGAGATCTATTTCCTCCTGAGTAACTCCCTTGAGGGAATAAAAAATCTGCATATACTCAGGCTCATCATGAAATAATTCTGAAACTTAGATTTTGTTATTAAATCTTCTTTTGTACAAGGGCATCCAAT
>NW_021543504.1:0-201 GCF_001605985.2 Dendrobium catenatum
TATATATTATTTTTTTTTTATATATAAGTTTGTTCCACTTAAGAACTAAAGTTGATTCCACCCCTACCTGGGATGGCTGTGTATAATTGAAACTAGAATACAACACTAAACCTAAATCCACAATTGAAGTGAGTTGATACAAAACAAGCATCATTGAAACTCACTTCCATAGCTTAGCTCACTTGCATGCACTGGCGAATG
>NW_021543505.1:0-302 GCF_001605985.2 Dendrobium catenatum
AACAAAATGTTATAGAAGACCCATAGCACTGACGATTCAAAATGGTTTGAATGATTTTCCTTCATTTTTTTGAAACTCAAAATGTTGATTTTTATTTTCAACATATGGTTAACAAAAATTAAGATAAAATCTAGAGAGCTTGACTTGACTCTTTCACTGTACTGACTAGCTTAGAGTGAAATGTCAAAATTCAGAATTGATTTGAGAGTTTTGGGTTTGTGTTGCATGTGTTCAATTACAAAAGAATATTATAGAGGACACATGGCAACAACAGTTGAAATTGATTTGAAAGATTTGGAAAG
>NW_021543506.1:0-312 GCF_001605985.2 Dendrobium catenatum
TGATTTTGATTAGAGTGCGGTCAATATAACCATTATAAATATTCCACTAAATCAATATCAACCCGTAGTCCACTCTTTGAATCAAAGTGCACATATTATCCAGCATATCCTTCGAGCCTTAATTATTCATAAGGCTGTAGATCATGTAAGCAAAATTTAATGAAGGCCACTTCTTTCCTTAGTTACCTACATCATTATGTCTAAAAAAAAATTTAATGAATCCTAAATGATCATTGATTATATTTAAAATCTTACTCCTATTCATCTTCCTTCCTCTAGAAGGAAGTAAAACATTGCTCTTGATCATGTCAT
>NW_021543507.1:0-222 GCF_001605985.2 Dendrobium catenatum
CTGCTGGGCTTTGTAAGCTCATTATATGTGGTTGAAAATTTTTAGGTCCGAGCAAGGCAACTGGAATGGAGTTCGATCAGACTGTCGACGAATCCTTTCACTATTGATATCTGGGACATCACAAGAATGACCTGATGGCTACTCAGCAGCGGTGGAATGCGAGTAGGAAGAGATTTGGAGGCAATGCTTCAGGCAGTGATTCCTCTGGGAAGAGGAGATTTG
>NW_021543508.1:0-327 GCF_001605985.2 Dendrobium catenatum
ATCCACGACTTCCTTCCCTTTCCTAGAACCTGAAAACCACATAGAAAATAAGGATGAGCTAACAGCTCAGCAAGACATCACTCACCAATAAAAATCGTTAGAAATACCCATCAAAAATAGCCTTACGAAAATTACATAACAGATATCATAAAGCTTTCAAGTAATAGAGCAGACAAAATCGTACGGAATAACCAGAATCGTACATATATCAGATGATTCATAAAACATATCAGATAAGTCAATAACAATTTCAGATGTCAAACATCATATTCCAGATAACATATCACATATCAGATTCCCAGACCCTTACAGAATCTCGACGGATTC
>NW_021543509.1:0-392 GCF_001605985.2 Dendrobium catenatum
TTCATCTTCTCACGAACATCTTGATTCTTCGGTTCAGTATATCCGAATGGAAAGAAACTCCCCCTTGATCGAGGTGTTATCTTTCCTCTTTGGATATTTACAAAGTATCCTAATTTGACTTCCAAATGGAAGAAGACTCTCCCCTTTAGGGATGTCTTCACCTCTTTGGAATTCAAATTGCATATTTATATCTCAATCTCAAATCATTTTAAATAAATACAACCACATCAAATCGAATTTACATTAATAAAAATTGAAAAATTTAGACTCGATCTTGTAAGGTTATCCTAATAATCAACAGTTGTATATTCAATCCCAAGCAGTTATAATATAAAAAAATTGAAATGCATTTTTTCAGCCACACTTGGCCATGCTCTTTTTATTTAAAGGGG
>NW_021543510.1:0-233 GCF_001605985.2 Dendrobium catenatum
TTATCATAATATATATAAATATATTATAACATAAATATGAATTTATGTGAGGGCATTGTATTAGAGGATATAAATTATTCTGAGATTGTAAAACTTAAATTGTAATAAATGAGGAAAAAACTGAAAATTGATCATTGTAAAATAGTTGAAACATGTGCAATCGTACCAACATTCTTTAAGTAAAATAATTAAATGCAAAATAGCTATCTAGTTTAATATCTAACAAAAATATT
>NW_021543511.1:0-294 GCF_001605985.2 Dendrobium catenatum
ATTCTTGAGAATTTACTCGACTCCTTCATAAAAGGCCAATGCTTGCTATTCATATGTTCTCCGTAAGGGCGACATGATATTTAGGATTCAAACCAATTTATGCTTATCATATGCATAAACATAACTCTATGACTTGGGCTAACTTTTTTCTTGTTATCTGCTTGGTAATTCATATGAATCTAATTGATTTGAAGCCTCTATTCTAAACCACAAAACTTTGATAGGGATCCCTACTTTCATAAAATTGTTTCATTAACATCTAAGTCTATCTAAATCAAAATTATTAATCAATGT
>NW_021543512.1:0-324 GCF_001605985.2 Dendrobium catenatum
AATTTTCTAACCTAATTACCTCAAAATTTATAAAAATTAAAACCTAAGGTATGTAACATCACTAAGTTTATGAGTTTTGAGTTTCACCTCTATTTGTTGCATCTTTAATTTTTTTTAGGATTTTTCTAAATTCCTAATGATTTTACTTAATTTTATCCTTAAGTGACACTAATGTTTGAATGGGTTTAAAATTTGGTTAATTTAACCCTTAAATAGATGTATATAGACAATCACAACAAGCCAATCATGTGATATAAGCCTAAGTGCATTATAAGTGGTAAATTCTAAAGCATTTCAGCCAAAAAACCATGATCTAGCACTTGT
>NW_021543513.1:0-231 GCF_001605985.2 Dendrobium catenatum
TAGAAATCTAGGGTTGAAAATTGGAAGTCGGCGGTCGGTTTGGGGTCAGACTGGGTCGGCAGTCGGACGTCGGAGTTTAACCGTCGGCGGTCGGATCTGGGTCGGCGGTCGGAGAAGCTTTGTCGGCGGCGGTCGGAGAAGCTTCGTCGGTGGCGGTCTGACGAGCGGAGGCGACGGCAGAGCGACCGAAACGAGAGAGAGAAGGAAAGAGTAAGAATGAAATGTGAGTTG
>NW_021543514.1:0-201 GCF_001605985.2 Dendrobium catenatum
GTCATTTAGTTGGAAAATTTCCATTTAGATGACATGTACCAAATCCTTACTGGAAAAACACAATTTGAGAAGAAATCCTAGTAATATTCTTGACCAAATATTAATTCTTTGTGAGCTGAAATGATTTATCCACCTTAGCAAACTGTTGTGGAGGGTAGATGGGTTTCTCTTTAAGTGTTTAATGGTTAATTTAAGTTTTAA
>NW_021543515.1:0-331 GCF_001605985.2 Dendrobium catenatum
CACAAAAGGCAATTCTGAAATTTTGTTGGATAAATAAATAAGTGGATATGGTAAACAAGATGCACATACAAATACTTCAGAAATTCGTTTTTTTCATGAATTAAAATACGAAATAAAAGTTTATATATATATATATATATAGCCATATATATAGCCATATTATAACCCTTGTTAAGGTTGATACATTACTCATGAAAAAAATGGAGTTATACACACGAAATTTGCTTACTGCAAACCATTCCTACATAAATTTCAGGTTGTCAAGGCTGCACAGGGCCGTGTTCCAGTGTTCTTAGATGGCGGTGTTCGCCGTGGAACTGATGTCTTCAAA
>NW_021543516.1:0-6739 GCF_001605985.2 Dendrobium catenatum
TTTAATTTCTAAAATAACTCCTAGTAGTTTCACATCAGATCAACTTTAAGCCCATACCTTTTGCTTTAATCATGCATGTTCTTACTAAACATTTGTAAGAGAAAGCACTTTCATGTAAGTTTTTTGCTGATGAAATTCTTGTTAATAAGACTAAGAGGAAATTGATGAAAAACTTGAATTAAGGGGATCAACCTTAGAGTTTAAAAGTTTTTGTTTGAGCACATCTAAAACCGAATACATTTGAGTGTAATTTTAGTAGTAATAAATCTAGTGGTGGGATTATGACATTGGGTGATCAAGTCGTTAAAAAGAGTGCAAGTTTTAACTATCTCAGATTTATCATTCCAAGTGATGGTGAAATAGATGGGAACATTATTAATAGAATTCAAGTTGGATGGTTGAAATGGATTAATGCATCGGGTTTGTTATGTGATAAAAAAGTACTCCTCAAACTTAAGAGAAAATTTTATAAGATGGTGGTGGGGCTTATAATGCTTTATGGCAAAGAATATTGGTCATTAAAAGAAAAGCGTACAATTAGGTTTTGCAAAGATGAGGATGCTCAGGTGGATGAGTGGCTTTACACTTAGAAACATAATGTGAAATGAGCATATACGTGAAAAGGTTGAAGTAGCTCCGATGGAAAATAAAATTAGAGAGAGTCATCTTAGATGGTTTGGTCACATAAAACGTCGGCCTTATGATGACCTTGTTAGGAGAGTAGATGTATTAGATTTGACATATGTTAAGAAATATAGAGATAGACAAAAATATTTGGATAGAAAGTATTAAAAAATACTTTTTTTAATTAGATTTAAATGAGAAATTGACTATTAATATGACACAAAGGAGAAAAAAACTCATGTAATTGACCCCAATTAGTGGGTTAAATGCTTGTTGTTGTTGTGTCAATAATCACCATCATCATTAATTCTATCACAACAATTTGGATCGGACCAATTAGAAATGGATCGGACCAATTAGAAAATCATTTGTAAAACAGAAAATTGATGAAAGTGGCGCGTAGATTGAATTGGTTCAGCAGATCTTGTCTAGGAGATCTTGGAAAATGAAACTATTACACAATTGTCAAACACATGAAGAATTCCAAACTATAAAAAATAAGCAATGGAATTATAAAAATGGGAAAAGAAACAAATTATACACACATCAATGTGGACAATTATGTGAGAAATAAGCCATAACAAAAGTAATAGACCCATCAAGATCCTTAAATATGTTGTAATATCAGGATGTGTTCTAGAGAAGAAAAACTTGGCCCATTATTTTAATACTCCAAAGTAGATTAAAAAGAGTTCAGCTTTGGGTTAAAATGTCAAGGTGATGGCACACAGTATAAATTATTGGTTTTATGAGTAATTTAATTGTGCCAATCAATCGAGTCGTAATATTGACTCAGACCCAAATTCGCCGGTCAAACGCCAAGGCGTTGTAGGTAAAAACTCTCTGAGAAAGATGACACCGCTGCAACGCTATAGTTCAAAACGTCATGGCTATGCAAGACAGAGACACAGGGTCGAAGCACTGCAATTGCTGCAACTTTGCGAGTCTAGCTGATCATTTTTTCTTATTTTGCTTGAACGGTTGAGTCCTTTTGTATAATAAAAGAGCATCTCCTTGCTTGTTCTAAGTGTAGAATGGTGTGAGAAATGAAGAGACATAAAGAAAGAGTGTAAGAAGAGAGATATGTACAAAATCTCCCTTTTTCATTGTGGATTTCTTGGTGTGGTGTGGTGTGGCTCCTTTTCTTCTTTTTTTTTTTTTTGCGCTTTTCCACGTTAAAATCATGGTGCTTTTTTTTTTGCTACTTTTATTTTCTTGTTTGTTTTTGTTGCATGATTGTATTCCCAACAACACATAACACCAGCGAAAATTAGACTAGGAATATAACTGATGTGAAACTACTAGGAGTTACGATCAAAATTAAAAAGAGAATTGTTTAAGTTTGCTATTATAAGTTTATGTTGATCGTGCAAGATAGAGTTAAGGATTAGAAATGTTAACTTGCTTAGGCCAAAGAGTTGCAATAGAGATTAATCGAATCAATTCATTCAAAGTTCTAGGAGAATTTAATATGCAAAGTACAATAACAAAAACCCAACGTTTAACAACGAGAATTTCACCTCGTGGCAGTCTCACTCAAAGATTGGTAGGCTTTTGGTGGAGATAGAAGATCCAAGCGATGAAGGATGTTACCACTAGAGAGAGGGCGCCGAAGAACTTCGTCAGAGGAAAAGTAGCCGGTGGGGAGGGATGTCGTAAGTGGCCGTCGAGGCTCCAAGTGTACTTTGAAAATTGTCGGTCGTAGATGCTTGCAAGGATCGGAACGACTCTCTCCAAGTACTCTTCCACGGTGGTTTCGTCTTCAAATCCTACGTCGAAGCACGGAGACCGTAGGACGTTGATACTTCCGTCGGCGTTGAACACAAGACCCCACTCAAGCTCGGGATCCGCCATGCATGCTTGGCGTAGGAGGATCTTTCTCGGGAAGAGAGGAAGGACCGGTATGGAGAAGGAGAGCACTTGCACTTGATAAGGTGGGGGAGAGGGGATGAGGCCGGCGGGACTCTCAAGGAGAGAGGGTGGGAGTCGGCGGGTGCAAGAGAGAGGGAACTTAAATTTAGTTGTGGGGAGGGATATTTACTAAAATCTGAATTAATCTCAGATTTTCATAAATTCGGAGGGAATTATTTGAAACCCCTTTCAAATTTCAAACGCAATTAAGGGGAGTTAATGAGCCCTTAATGGAGCCCATCAATAGAGAGTGGCCGACGGCTTATAGAGAGGGGAGGGAGATTTTAAACAAAAGAAAACTGAAATTGATTTCAGTTTTGGAGGAAATTAGGAGGGAAAAGGGTTTGAAATTTGTTTCAAATTGAGGTGTCATTAATGCCTTAATGGAGGCATCAATGTGGCTCCTCCAATGGTGAGGCCGGCGGCATGCTAAGGGGAGAGAGGGGAAAACAAAGTGAATTGGTTTCCAATTTTAGAGCGATGACGTGGAAAATAAAATTATAACGATTCCAATTCAATTTAATTTGAATTTGGAATTCGTCATGAAAACTTTCCTAAATTGGAAATCCAAATTAGGAAAGAATTTGAAATTTGAAAAGTCAAATTTCAAAATTGAAACTAGTGGAAGGAGGGTTGGATGGGTGGGAGGCCTTGCCAGCAAGTGACCGGCCGTGGCCTTTGGAGTTGGCCGGCGGCGGGCTCCTCTAGAGGCGGCGCCACAGAGTTTTGGGGAGAAAGATTGGGAGTGGTAGAGGAAGAAAGTGGATGAAATACAATCGCGATGATAGAAGAATTAACCACGAATCAAGGACTCTTCCAACGATTGGTGGGTCTTGCGGTTTGTCCTCCTGAGCTATCTCTCTTCCCTAGCCCTCATGCAAGAAGAAGAAAAGACAAGTAGCAAATTTTCATTCAAACATTCATTAAGCTCAAAATGATACAAGAGACCACTATATATAGGTCTCAACTCATACAAAGTGAAAATACTAAATTGCCCTCTGGGCTACAATGAAACATAACTCCCCACAGGGGTAAAAATGGAAAGACAGTAAATAAAACAAGACAATAATAAAATACATCATGACATTAAAAGTAGAGGCGCTGAATCGTGGCCGTCGATCTGCGGTTTCGCCGGCGATAAACATGTCGGTAGCGTCTGTCGATGTCCTCATCAATAACATATATGCTAAAATACCACAATGCTTTTAAAAAAACTACTATTTAGCAGTATGGGCTTTACACTCCTTTTTCAAATATGAATTTATAATATTCAAAGAAAAGACAAGTTTCATAGGTAAGATTGTTCCTACTCTAACCTGAAGGTCACAAACATGAATCAACAAAACAACCTTTTTGCCAAAAGCATGCATACATATGAAATTAACTCAAAGAATCAATACTAAGGCACTGTAATTATCAGCATTAACAATTTCGGTCAGCTTTGCACATACATCAGTTTCATTTTTTCCTTTCAGATGTTGTTCATGTATATTTGATATGCCAAATGTTTTAAGCTCCATATGTGATCTAAGCGCAGCTAGGATGAAATTTACAAGAGTTCACACGTACTTGCACATACTTCAATATAATAATACTATCAAAATATTTTTGGATAAATTTTGTGATACACCTAGAAGACGAAATCAGCAAGAAAGACAGTAAAAAAAGCAGAAATCTAGAAACCACGGCTGATTTTTTTTTTAATAAAACTTCAACTCCAAAACAAGATACAATTATCTACTATTAGAGAGGTAGATCATCTCTCCCAGTTGACCCAGACACCGCTAAGAAGCCCTCAAAAAAACTCCTAAAAAAACTACAGCAAACTCTCCAAACAAAACATGAAAAATAAACCCTAGAACCATCCCTAAATAAACTCTCTAATTCCCCCCAAAAACGGCCCCCTTAATTAATTTCCCTCTTTTGCTATTTCAAAATCAAAATTATTTCCTTACTTATTTCCCTCGTTATTTCCTCTTCTTGTATATTTAATTAAATTTTTGTTGGTCCCCACAAGGGGGCTGAACCTGCTACCTTTTCTCCATAACATTTTGTTCACACATATGAACAAATTCCACATTGATTATTTTTTTATAAGAAAAATAGATCGTTTAGATTGCAAAGATTATAAAGTTATTCCGAGTGAAATTTTATGTAACCAACATCATTTATTAATTTTGGACTTTAAGATGAAGGGACATAATATTAAAAATAAAACAAATTATTGTTCTAGGATTAGATTGGGACATTTAATGAATATTAACAAAAATATTTTTGAGAGTAAGATTCTAGATCTTCAGATTTTGTTTGTGCATGAGGAAGCTAATGTTATGCGGGAAAAAGTAGCTAGTGATATTAAGAATATTGTAAAAGATGTGCTTGGAGTATCAAATGGAAAAGCTCCTAAAAGTAAAAATAAATTGTGGTTGAATCAAAATATGCAAGAAAAGATAAAAAATAAGAATATTTGTTATAAAAAATTATTTTAGCTGTAAAAACTCTGATAATTGAGAAAGATATAAAGAGGCTCATAAAAAGTCTAAGAAAAAAATTTGCAATATAAAAATTTTAGTTTTTAATGATTTATATAATAGATTAGATACTAAGGAGGATAAAAGATATATGTATAAGTTAGCTAAACAAAGATCTAGGAGTAGTAAGGATTTAGTTTAAGTGAAGTGTATTAAGGATGAAGATCAAAAAGTGCTTTATTAGAAAAGGATATTCAACAAAGGTGGATGAGATATTTTGTTAAACTTTTTAATGAAGATTATAAGAATACAATTGACTTTAATGATCCTAGCACCCTAAATGAAAATAAAGATTTTTATTTTTATCGGCGTATTAGTAAAACCGAAGTTAAAGAGGCTACAAAGAAAATGAAGTGTGGAAAAGCTGCTTGACCTAATGATCTTCCAATAGTGGAATGGAAATGCTTAGGAGATGAAAGAATTTCTTGGCTTACTAAACTTTTTAATTTTGAAAGGTAAAAAGATGTCAGATGAGTGGAGAATGACTGCATTGATTCATATTTTTAAGAATAAAGATGATACACAAGATTGTGCGAATTATAGTTGAATTAAGTTAATATGTCATACTTTAAAACTATGGGAGAAAGTTATAGAGCATAGGTTGTGGCGTGACCCTAATGTTTCTCAAAATCAATTTGGATTCATGCCAATGGAAGCTATACATTTATTGAGAGGTTTGATGGAGAAGTATGAAAAAAATAAGGATGATCTATATATGATATTTATTGATTTAGAGAAAGCATTTGATAAAGTTCCAAGAGAATGGCTATGGAGAGTTCTACATAATAAAGCAGTTAATAATGATTATATTCAAGTCATTAAGGATATGTATGGAGGAACTATTACTTGTGTTCAAACACAAGGTAGTTTGACCAAGTATTTTCTTATTTCAGTTGGATTACATAAAGGATCAACCTTAAGCCCAAATCTTTTTGCTTTAGTCATGGATGTTGTCACCATGGTTTAAAATTGTGCAATATGAGGCTCGCCTTGAGGCCCGCCTTTGCGCAATTCCAGTGAAAAGCGTCTTGAGGCTTACGCCTCAAGTTTTTTTTATGAGGCTAGCGCCTCAACTTGGTTGAGGCCCGCCTTAAGGCGCACCTCGCCTCACTGGCTTGAGGCTTACGCCTCACCCAATATATATTAAAACTTACATAAATCCTGAAGTAAAGCAGCAAACAAATCACACTTTGTGTACCCCCTAGTCGCAGCAACTTCCTTAACCTCTAACCCGTCGCCATTTTTTAACATATTATTTGAGTATTATATAAAAATTTACTTTTAATATTTATTTGCACTTAACACAAATTTTTTATTATAAGGCTCACGCCTCAAAATGCCTTGAGGCTTACACCTCGCCTTAAAAAAAAAGCCTCAATACCTAATTACACATTTTTAAACATGGTGATGATAGTGCTGATGACTTATGAATTCTTATGTGATATGTCATTGCTATTTATTTTTGGAATTATATGTTAATGAAAAGAATACTATGATTTGGGAAAGATGGAGTTTGAGTTGGACTATATTTCATGTTGTCTTATTATTGGGATATTTTGATTTCACTTCATATCTTGTACATTTTTATGTTTTATATATTATTTACTCATTAGTATATACAAAATTTATCATTTTATGTTTACGCAATTTTTTGATTTTGAGGCTTACGCCTC
>NW_021543516.1:7636-13875 GCF_001605985.2 Dendrobium catenatum
ACAACTTACGAACTTTAAAAACAAGCAGAACTTCAAAATTACTCTTACAACAAGGTCGAACCCCGCCAGGGGGCAGCGCCCCCTTGGACCCCCGAAAGACTAGTATATTGTTGTATTCATGTTGTCTTATTATTGGGATATTTTGATTTCACTTCATATCAATTTAATTTGGTGTACTCATATGTATGATTGGTTTGCTAGCAAAATGAGCTCTGCTACTGGCGAGGGTGGATTAGGTGAAGGTTCAAAAGAGTCATCTGTCCATGCCGAGTCCGTGTCCTATATTTTTAAAAATTATTATATATTATATTAAATAAATATTATGCCGTGTCCACGTCGTACCCGTGTCCTATATTTTTAAAAATTGCCGTGTCCCGTGTTCGTGTCGTGTCGTGTCCGTGTCGCCGTGTCCGTGTCGGTGCATCATCTAATTTCTTGAATGCATAGAATATTTATTTTCCTATGAATCATAATATCTATTAATTTCATTAATTTGCCGGTAAGAATACCTATATTTAATGTTTTTATCCTAATTTTAGTTTTATGAACTAGCTTCTTTACCCACATTCGTCCATGATGTGGGAACCCTTGCATATTTAACATTGCACCTGAGAGCCGGTGCAATGACCCTTGCACACTTCTTGTATTCAGGTCTTGCAGCGCGTTACTTCCAGGGAACACCTTAATATTAACACTATGTATTAAAGGATTCATGTCATGATTATTCAACAAATTTTATACTAGTTGTCAACTACCTAACGCAACTCTCCATTTTTCTCATCCAGGACTTGGGACCTAACAACGACAGTGTTACTCAAAAAGATGAATTGAAAAAAAAAAGAATGGCTAATTCACCATTTAGAGTCTAGTGAGATAACAACGGTCGAGCTCTTAGAGTTTTAGCAATCACCCTTGCCAACAAGCCAAAAGGCGACCAAATGGGGTAGGCCATCACTTAAAACACCTGATGGTGGAGTTAGTCTTCCAAAGCATCCCAAGTTTAATAAGCCTCGGCAATACAAATTAAAGAATACTTACAAGTAATTCAAGAAGCCTATACTTGTAATGAATATCATTAGTTAGCCTTACAAAGTCTCCAACTTTAATTCTAAGATTTTTATCCTATTGGTTAATTCAGTTATAACAATATCATAATTCATGAGGTAAATCATCAAAATCAAGTTCCTAATGAAAAGATAAGTATGCTTTGAGCCCTACTCTAATAATGGATTTGATTCTCAAAAAATTATAATTAGAGGGGTTCAACTCCAAAATCAAACTTCTAATCATAAAATCAAGCACTTCGACCACTTGCCTTATGATGGGCATGACTACCATGCATCATAACTAAAGAAATTCCTAGTAAAATTTATGTCTCGCACGATAAATCAAGCAAACAATGTCATGATCATCCCCTACTATAGTATGCCTATCACCAATCATAAAAGGAGAGGATCCTATCATAAAAATCCACTTTTAATTTCTATGAAAAATACATCCCAATATATTTTCTACTACGATAGATGCACTCATCATGAATCAAAATTAGAGAATACCCTTGTTACATACATGTCTCAAAAATTAAGATACAAATGCTCAAGACACCTAAACACTAATGCTAAGTTCAATTATAAGAAAATTTTAACAGAATTGTTCAACTACTCAAATCAAATTATTAATCATAAAGATAAAAAACGTAGAAAAATTTTAACCTATAATGAGTACAATATCTCCATACAGAGCCAAGGAGAATCTATCATAAAAATTATCTTTTCAAATTCCAAGATAAATGTACTTCGGGATTATTTTTTGTGATTGCATAATTATTGCAAACCATAACTACCAGGAATTCCAATCCAATCTTACCCCTTGATCAAAAAATGTATGTCTGTATGTATGTTTGTATTTTTCTAAACAATAATTAATACCTTTGTCCTTAAAGCGGTCACCTATCCTTCCTCCATATGAGTACCCCAATGATGAAAATTTTAAGTTTGTACAAAGTCACGAAGAGCTAATATCATGACAAGCATATTCATATGATAATTCTAAAAAATTTAACTAGTAAGGATGCAAAATGCACCCACTAATCGAGCAGTTAGTCCAATTACAATAACATAATATCATAGTTATGGCCCAATCTTGAATCTTTCCCAGTAGTGAATTTTATTTGTTGTAAGCTATAAGATGAACTCAGTGTAGCATGAAGCACTCTGTTAGCCAATATCAGCTTAAAAGCGAACCCTTTTATAGGCTCTCTCACCCTCTAGGTCTTTAACATTCCCTTATTCATCGTAATTGATGGTTTCCCACAAGGATCATTTGATTAGATTAAGTTGAATGCCTTTGTTGACAAAGTAGGCCAAGGTCTATGGAAACCCGAGATAAAATCATGAGCTCATTATGGGGTTGGTCATCATTTCCACACAATTCTCCTTTCTCTAATCTAAATTGATCATATTAAAGTAAAACATCTTAGAGGTTACAGACTAGCATTAATCAAAAGTTCTCTATCATGATTCAGAGATACAATTAACCATAAGGTTTATGCTTATGAAAAATCTCAAATCATATTATAAAGTTCTCTTTACCTTCAACCCGAAATTACTTGAATATAAACAGAATCAGATGGGCATTTTAGAGTCAAGCTTAACTTCTAATATTGTTAGATTTAGCATAATATTCCTTCATAGCACTTTGATATTGAGATCATCCCAGTGTCATATTGTACTTATTTATACATATCAATTTTATATACCAACTAAATTTATTAATTATATTTCCTCATGCCTTTTGAAAAGAACTGCTAATCAAACCTGGCATCCACTGGACTCGGTGAAAAATGCTGGAAAGTCATTGGTTCTGTAAGCAGCAACAGTCACTCCTTGGGTCTCCTGAAATTAATAAAAAGGCGTCATTGAGATTTTGAATTGAAATTTGTAGGTAAGTTATGTATATCTAATTTTAACTTTCAAATAATGTTTTTAAATGATAATTATAGCATATAATAGCAATATAGTTATCTAATGAACTAAAAGGCCAAGGTATTATGTTAATAAAAATCAATTATAAAAAAAAGATGAATTTTGTTGGGACAGATATAAATACACTTTTCAAAGATAAAAACTTGGTGTATTTTAAAGTGCTTCTAGGGTTTAACCTATAAAGTGTGCATAAGAAAGAAGAAGAGTCTCACAACATTAACTTTGAGATCTAAAAGAAGTGAAAAAAAATGTTAGTTGAAAGCTAGATACATGCAAATTTAGTATGATAAATCATTTTGTATGCAACAGTACATCCATTGGACTTGTGTTGCTTCACTAAAAATTCTTTTTTACCCTCGTGTATAGACCAACAGTCTTCAACAACCCCTTGAACTAAGATCATGTGATTCTAGAGAGGTCATGATTTTGGAATTCCACATTCAACTGCATAAAATTGTGGGCTGAAAGCTTTAATCAGAAGAAAGAAATCCTCTATGGATTGCCATACCAAAAAAACGAGAAGTACTTCTCTAGTTGTTAAGCCCAAACACCAGGCTTCTTGATGTCAACGATTCCATCGCATCTTAGCAATTCTAACTTAACCAAAACTTCCATGGTGTAAAGATGATTACAAAGTGTGGAATGACATTATATGTTGTTAAGGATTCATGCAAAAAACAAAAAAAAACAAAAAAAGAACATGGCTTCTAAATTTTCTAACCTCTCGCCAAATCCCTCCAGACTAGTAAAAATTGAATGGGCTTCCCAGATTTGTTATTTTTTTACTACTGGTGGATCCTCAATGTTAATTGGGCTCAAATTTTTAAGTTAAACCAAGGCTAAGATCATCTCTTTTTTTTCCCACAAGATAGAACATATGTTCTGATGCCAAAATTGATCCCAACCTTAAGAGTTTTAGGCTTTAGAACTCCTGAGGGATAGAGAAAGAGATAGAGAGATCTAGGCCACCAACATGCTCTCGAGAAGGTGTCACCCTTGAACAAACTACACGTCTTTCTCCAACCAAAGGGATTTTCATGAGGAGTTACAGTTCGGTGGTTAACAAGCTATTATTAAGTTTTGAGGGGCATATTGGACTTTCCCCAAGCACTATGCATGTAGTCCAAGCGAAGGAATAGGCCTCAAAGCTCTTTTTACCCAGCCAACATCATACTCTAGAGAGGGGGCTAAAGTCTGGTGGTTAACAAGCCACGAATATTTTTTAGGGCTTTATTAGATTTCCTTCATGGAATAATCTTGTAGTCCAGTAGAGGAAACAGGCCATGTAGCTCTTTCTGCTCCCTTAAGATCAATATCTTCCTGTCGAAAGTAGGAATGTTGATGAAAAGAAAGAAATTCAGAAACCAAAAACTCTTCAATTTATTATTGTTCGTAGGACTTTAGGATCAATGATAAAACGTTGTTATTTAAGTAACTCATCTCATTTACCCTAAGGGCCATTTATCCTAAGAGAGCTATAAAAATTCTAGAATGACATATCCATTTTTTATAGTACAAAGGAGCTAAATTCCTAAGATTTTACTTTCCAAGAAATAGAGCAACGAAAATCTCACATTGCCTTGGCAATTTCATGAAACATAGTTGTGAAAGAAATAAAAGTAAGAGACTATTCAATGGTTGTGTAAGAGCTGCACAATGAAACACTTGCTTGTTGTGAGTGTATGATCCTACAGTACGTATGTAACTGGCATCTATAAGTGTATTAAAAGTATAAATTTTTTAAGTTACGCTCAGCTCAAAATTGATTAAAGCCAACCATGATTTATAAATTGCCTTAAAATGAATCGATTAAATACATATTAGATTTAGACTCAACTAATTATTTTGCAAATTTCATAGCCTAGGACCATGATCTGTTCAAAAGCTGATTAAAGAAAAGGTTTAACTCAAAAATTGCCTTAGCATTTCTTGAGTACCTATTAGATTTAAGCTTTAACTAATTATTATGCAACCTTCATACGCATTTAACTACCTAAGAATATAAGGAATTGTTAATACTAAATCATCTCCACCTTTTTCCACAATCACTTCCGCATCCACTCCAGTGAAACCTATCAAAACCGTGACATACTAAGGAATCCTTACAAGTAGAATAAGAGGGACATTCTCTTAACTCTACCATCCCTCCTCTCTTGTAATGTTCATGTGAATTGCTTCCATGGTAGATCTAACTACTAATAGCCTAAGATCTACCAAGGTTAACAAAGCATAGTTAACAACATGAAGACTGGCCCAGAGCATAGTTATCTAAGGTATTACTCAAAACCTCTATGATTTGGGCACAAGAAATTTTCATTGGAGAGGATTATTATCATCATCCCAAAGCGTATAGTTACTACATGGAGGGTATGGATCACCCAGATATGCCTATAGTTACAATGCACCACCCATCACCTTTTTTTCATACATCGAGCATGGATTGGTATAACTTTTACGTCCCCCATTAACCATGGTTATAGCAAACTCATACAAAAACACTTTTGAAGAATGTAGAGCCCTCAACCCCGAAATATTATCGAAATTTCATAAGCATATCGCCTAGTCGATAAAGGGATTTAAAAGGTTAAAAAGAGCTCAAACTTAGTTATATAATATATATATAATGTTGAAACAAAAATATTACCTCATTAGTGGAGCAAATTAAAGAATTTGTTGAACTAGTGTGAACTTCTTTAGTGACACTCAACAAACAAAAATATGAAGTGACGTAAAATGTCTTCACACGAACTCTAGAACAAATGAACACAAATCAGAGCGCCTCTAATTTTCTGAAAGAGAACAATATGCTAAAACATTAAAATAAAAGACTCAAATAATGGAATGATGACACAAACAAACTTGGGCAATTCAAATCAAGTTAAATTAAATCGAATCATATGCCAAATCCAAAATCAACTTGTAACCTTCACCAAAATTTTGAGATTCCTTCTAAAGTCTTGTCAAATCAAGTCAAAAAAAGTATGCATATACTTTGAGCAAAATCAATAAACCATTAACCGTAAGTATTCAATGTTGGCGCTTCCTCCCAAAAGGCAAATCTTAAGATCATGACACCCAAAGCTATGCTAAAAGCCTAATCCACAACCCAAGAGCAAGACAAAAATCTCCGTGTCCATGTGCAACTCAACAAATATCTGTGCCATGTGACCCAAACATAAAAAGTTCATCAAAATTTTCACCAGCTTGTTATGCCGGTCCAGCATGGACCGGCTCAACCTGGACCGGCCCAGCCGG
>NW_021543517.1:0-3359 GCF_001605985.2 Dendrobium catenatum
GTTTGTGCTAGCAATGTTATGAGTGATTCTTCAAAAGCTGTTGTACATAAAATTAGAAGTTTACTTAGGATAGTGGTAACAAAGTTTGGAGGATGCAGAAAATGTTATTTTATTCTATCAAATGCCTTTTGACAAGCATCACCAATTTAAATGTATATTTTTATTAGGCATGTGAATGGTTGACATCTACCTGAAAGGTTATATATAAACCTACAAATTTATGCTAATCCAATGAATTAAATGAAGTTATTTTAAAGTTTTTGAAGGTGGCATTTCTAAGGTTTCTTTAATTTTAGAGGGGTCAATTTAAATTCCTTTATGGAGTAAAATAAATCAAAGGAATTTTTAGGATGTAACATCGATAGCAAACTTTAATGGATTCATTTTCAAATTGAATTTTTGATTTCTTTTGAATACAATCTTATGATCGTTTATATACTCATGTTGAATTTTACTTTTTACAACCAATTCATCAACATAATATTCAATATTCTTATGAATTAGGTCATCAAAGATTCAAGTAATTACTCTTTGGTAAGTGGCTACGGTAATTTTCAAGCCAACAACATCACCTTATAGCTCTGGTTGTTTTTTATTAATGGTTGAGTTATTTAAGTATACGTTTAGGGTATTCATCCTTAATTAAATCATAGGGAACCATAATAGTCACCTAACTAAGGTTCATCAGACTAGCATTGCCTAATTACAGTCTCTTAGACCATCATCACTCTACCTCAATCCCTCCAACCTTCGTTGCATTACTATGATCCCTCTAGCCACTCTTATTTGACTATGGCTCCTCCAACAACTGTCGCTTGACTATGGTCCCACCAACTTTCATGTACTAATTAAGGTCCCTCCAACTAGCGTTGCTCGACTATGATCTATCAAACCACCATTGTCTGACCATTATCCCTCCAACCTCCATTTCCTGACTACATTTTCTCTGGCTACTATCATCCGACTAGTGCTCCTCCAACCACCATAACTTGACTATGGTCCCACTTACTTATGTGTCCTAACTAAGGTCCATCCAACTAGCATTTCTCAACTATAGTTTCTCAAACTACCATTATCCTATAATGATCCCTTGGACCACCGTCACCCTACTATGAACCCTTTGACATATATTATCCAATTTCATTCCCTTTAATCACTCGCATTCTACAGCTCTTTCGACCACCATCACTTGATTACAGTCCCTCCAACTTCCATTTCCCTTATACTATTGGGCCAACCTTCGTCGTCTAACTATTCTCTTTTAACCACAATCACCTATTAGTTGTCCTCATTTTTGCATAAGGTCATTCTGATCTCTCCTGAACTCTAGACCGTAGGACTTCCTGGACCCTAGGTTCATTCTAGGCTTTAGATTTTAGGATTCTTCTAGTCTATATACCCTAGTATCAATTTAGATCTTAGATTAATACAGTCCAAAGTCTAAGGCTAAGGGTTTAAGTCTTGAAAGACTTTCCTAATGTTTTTCAAACACTTTAAAATCCAGTCAATTGAACCTTGATTTAGAGTTTATCAACTATAGGTTGATACGACATGCCACTAGGATCAGCCCTCCAAGTTTGAGCTCAATCTGATATTTCTAAGCCCAGAAACTAGATTCAGTTCCAAAGGTTGTAAAACCTTTAGATATTTATGACATATGCCACTATGCATATCACCCAGTGGAATTTGACCTTGGAGCTTCCTCCAAACCTCTTGACCACTTCCAAGCCTTTAGTATTGACATGTTAAACATTTGTCTACATTTTTCTAGATTAACTTTGACCCAGAATGTACTTGAGGCAAAAATGACCAAAATGTCCTTTAAGGAGATTTTTGGACTTTTGACCAAAATTCAATGTGATTTAACATCACCAACCCTAGAGACCTCTCCCATTAGGTTTATATGATCAAATTGAATTTAATGGACCCAACTCTTGGTCCAAGGTCAACTTGGTTGACCAACTCAACCAAGTTTGACCAAACCTCCCATACACCCTTTCTCTTCCAAACCCTTTGGCCAAGATCATTTCAATCCCATTTAAACCCATGGGGTGACCCCTTAGGCCTCAAAGAGACCCCTCTTGGAAACCCAAGCTTTGGGTACACTTTGGTTGGTCATTGGCTTGACCAAAGTGACCAAAGAGAAATCCCTTTTGAGCAAATTTTCAATCCTACCAAAGTTAGATCCAACCTAAGGTGCCATTGGGTCTCCCTTGATCCAATACACCTATCATAGTCAGCCCAGCCATTAAGTCAACTTGGGTCAAGAGTTAGACTAACCCAAAGTGGCCAAAACTACTTGGGATTGAGCCAACTCCCACCCTAAGCTCAATTAAACTTAGCTAACACCTCCATTAGGTGGCCCTAGGTTCAACACACCTCCCCCAGCCAGCCCAAGTCTTGGGTTGACTTGGCTCAACTTTAAGGCTAAACCAAAGTGGCAAAAACCACTTGAGATCGAGCCATCTTCCACCTTAGGCCAATCTAAATCCAATTTCCATATGCATTGGGTGCACCAGATCCATACTCACTTCCCATATCAAACCCAGGGTTCAGCCTGACCTGTGTTCAGCCCAATTCGACCAAAACCGAGCATGTTCAGGTCAACCCGAACCATTCAATTGAATTGGACTCCCCCAGGTCCAATTGAGCTCACCCTATAGCTCATCATGTCCCCATCATCATTTCCAAGTCAAGCCGACCAAAATCTTGGCTGGCGGTGGCCAGAACCAATAAAATTTGAACTCTGGTCATTCCCCCTATTTCGTGCCTGACCCAAAGCCTTCCAAAGCCTGAGCTTGTCGGCTTCATGCATAATCTCCCTAGGAGGATTTCCCCTCCCACCTGGCACCCATCCAAAGCCTAGCACAGTCGATCCCGATCGTCAAAGCTCACATGATTAAGCTGAATAGGGGAACTCATTCTAAAGGCCAGTATTCATATCCAAGCTTTTGAAATATCTCCCTAAAGCTCGCTCAAGATTCCTCTCTCATTCCCTAGTCTCCCAATTACTCCCGCCCATCCATTCAAGCAAACTCTACTGAAAATGCTTTGCACTCTGCTTGAAGTAATACTTCTAGCTATCCTCTTGTCCTGGCATCTAACGGGGATCTGCATGACTTCATCCCTTGAAGCTTCCTACTAGAGAAGCACATCCGTTGAGACCTTCTCTGCGGTAATATTTTGATCCCGAGCTCCCTAGATAGGTAGTCTGGTTAAGCATGAATAAAACCTTCACCCCAATGAATTTCGATCGTAGGATTGAAGGTTTTCGTCTTTCTGATCCTCCCTATGAAATTTCATTAGAATTCATCGTCGGGATTGCTCGGATCAAGTCGGAATAGCTCAATGGCATCTGG
>NW_021543518.1:0-218 GCF_001605985.2 Dendrobium catenatum
AAAATCACTTGGAATAAAAATCTTGATAAGTTTGAATATTCTAATGTGGTTCAACTGGATATTATGAAAGAAAAATCTAATATGCAAGTTTTGAACAAATCTTTGGTGGTTAAAATCCTTGCAAAAATTGTTCCGTTCTCTAAATGTTCTATTGAACTGAGAAAACAATGGAAGAATTATGGAGGATTTCATATAACCATACTTGGTCTAGATTGGCT
>NW_021543519.1:0-280 GCF_001605985.2 Dendrobium catenatum
TATGAGAAGATTGCTTCTCTTTGCTTCCATTGTGGTAAAGTTGGCCATTTGAAATTAGCTTGTCCTGAAGATAAGAGTACAACTCAAAAGAAGATTTATGTATTGCAAATAAAAGATTATGTGATTGATGCCTAAGAAAGGCCTGAAGAGTCTTCATTACATCATGAGGAATATGGGGCATGGATTCATGTTAAATTCAAGAATAATAGATTCAAAAATATGAGAAGGTATGCAAGTATAAAGGTGGGGAAGAATCTAAAAAATGATCACAATGTAAACA
>NW_021543520.1:0-410 GCF_001605985.2 Dendrobium catenatum
TAGGTGGTGTCTACGCTCCCCTTAACAAACTCCCTTTTTAGTAAGAATGTGTTAAGCCTCTCATACCAAGCTCTAGGTTCATTCTTTAATCTAGATAAGGCCTTTTTTAATTTGAAAATATGATTTAGAAATTGGAAACTTTCAAAACATGGGGGTTGTTCTACAAACACATCCTCTTCTATTTCCCCATTTAAAAAGGCACTCTTAACTTCTATTTGTAAAAGCTTAAATTCCTTATAATATGCTAAGGCTAATAGCACTCTAATGGCTTTCAATCTAGCTACAGTGGTAAAAGTCTCCTCAAAATATATCCCTTCTATTTGGTTATACCCCTCAGCCACTAATCTTGCCTTATTTTTAACCACCACTCCAAAATCATTCACCTTATTCTTAAAGACCCACTTGGTTCT
>NW_021543521.1:0-285 GCF_001605985.2 Dendrobium catenatum
TTAGATTTGACTTATGTTAAGAAAGGTAGGGGTAGACTTAAAAAGACTTGTTTAGCAAATATTAGGAATGACCTTTCTTTATTAGATTTAAACGAGAATTTGACTTTTAATAGGACACAATGGACAAAAAGGATTAATGTAGCCGACCCCACGTAGTGGGATAAAGGCTTGATGTTGTTGCTATTGTCTTTTGTTGTATTGACACACATTGAAATGAACCTTGGAGGACAATGGAGACTACAAGTTTAGATTGAATTGGGAAATAATATGTTTAACAATTGAGAT
>NW_021543522.1:0-242 GCF_001605985.2 Dendrobium catenatum
TTTGGTGTGGCTATAACTTGGTAGAAATTCTCTTGCACTCTATATAATTTCTGTTTTTAGTAACATCATCCGGGACGATATTAATATCGGCCTGGACGATCCGTCTAAAATCAGAAACCCTGATTAGGGCATCCTCAATAAGGCAGCCATCAACAGATCGGCCTGGATGATACTTGTAACGACCAGGACGATAATCTCAATTCAGAAAGAATCAACCGCCATAATCAATTTAGAAATTCTTT
>NW_021543523.1:0-255 GCF_001605985.2 Dendrobium catenatum
ATTTTTCAGACCCATTTTTGACCCTAGTTGACCAATAGGTCAAAATTGACCAAAATACCCCCATGGGATATCAAATGCCCATTTTGACTCAAATCAATTCCAAATTCGTTGAAACTACTTTCAATAAGTTTCAAATATCAAACCCAACTTGTTGAGCCCAAACCTGGACCTTGGGTCAATCTGGTTGACCAAGTCAACCAAGTTTGACCCATTAACCCTACACCCCTTCTCTTTCAAATCTTTGAATCAAGTCCA
>NW_021543524.1:0-290 GCF_001605985.2 Dendrobium catenatum
TCTGCGTTTGCCCCGCATGCGACTCCGCCGGAGCAGCAAACGATGGCTGCCCCGCATGCGGGTGCACACTGACTGGAAGCCTTGAAGTTTTTTTCTCCTAAAACTAATAATAATAATTGTGGATAAAGAAAGATATGAAATTGAAGTTTTTTGCAATTTCGGATTTTCTAATTTTCACGATTGAGAAAGAGAAAATTCGATTTTAGATGTAAATATATATAGTTATATATAAATTCTTTTATATTGGACTATGTAAATTTGCTTTGATTTTTTTTTTTTTTTTTTGAGAG
>NW_021543525.1:0-384 GCF_001605985.2 Dendrobium catenatum
GGTTTTTTTTAACTCACATGATGTAAGTTGGACTTGCGTCTAAACCATCGCAGGTTAATCGTGTTGCCTCCGGCGTCGCTGGTCCACCCGCAATGCATTGGCTGCAACATCATTAACAAACCAATAATTTTTTATTTTTATTTTTAAACAAAAAAAAAAAAGAGGGGATTTACATACATGCCCCTATATATCATATTATTTACATATCTAACTTCTAAAATTTTAATATTTTATATCTATCACCTATAGACAACTTTAATATCAAGTATATCATTCATATATTTCATTCATATCATCCTATAAATTTAAATATTTCATTCCTTACGCTCATAGTTGATCTACGCGTGGTAGAAATGAAATATTAAAAATTTAAAATGTTAGATA
>NW_021543526.1:0-223 GCF_001605985.2 Dendrobium catenatum
CACAAACCCTAGACATCGCTAGGAACACACAACAACAACAACATCAAGCCTTTATCCCACTACGTGGGGTCGGCTATATGAATCCTTTGTCTCAATTGTGTCCTATTAAAAGTCAATTTCTCGTTTAAATCTAATAAAGAAGGCTCATTCTTAATATTTTCTAACCAAGTCTTTTTAGGTTTGACTCTACCTTTCTTAACATAAGTCAAATTTAATACCTCTA
>NW_021543527.1:0-419 GCF_001605985.2 Dendrobium catenatum
CAATAAAATTTTTCCTTCTGAGGGTGAGATTGTTCTTACTATTGATGATGAAACGGTTGACTGGAGAAAACCTTTCATTGATTACTTGCAAGAAAACAAACTCCCTCAAGGGAAATCTGATGCAGATTAGATTAAGAGAATGGCTCCCTCTTATACGCTGATAAATAACAATTTGTACCGCCGGTCTTTTGATCAATTGTGATTACATTGTCTTAATAAACAAGAAGCCTAAAAGATTGTGACTGAGGTACATGCTGGATTGTGTGGTGCTCACCAATCTGGTGCTAAAATGAAGATGAAAATTAAAAGGTTAGGATATTACTAGCCCTCAATGATTGACTACTGTATATCTGTTGCACGTCATTGTCACCAGTGTCAAGTAGATGGTGTAGTCCTACACCAACCTCCTAATGTCCTAC
>NW_021543528.1:0-2193 GCF_001605985.2 Dendrobium catenatum
AATGGTATGATTATATATTGGAACCTTTATAATATTGTTTTTTCTGGTAATAATTTCACTTAGCATCATGGACATTTGTGACAAAGGTTAGATAGGGTTTTATTTAATGATGTTTGGCTTAATTATTTTGAGTTTCTTAATGTTGAACATGAAAGTTTGTTAGGGATGTTAAGCCCACATGAACTAGTCCCAAGGCTAACCAAGAGGGTGGGGGAGTGAATTGGTATTTTAAAAAAACTTTCGATCAAAACACAATCTTAAAACAAAAACCAAGAATCACCATAGAAATTAAAGTGCAGAAAAAAAATGTAGAAGAAGTAATAAAGAACACATAAATTTATAGTGATTTAGTCAACATGACCTACGTCCACTCCTCGGAGGTGCCCTCAAAGTATTGCACTAAACTTAGTATCTCTCATTTTTCCCCCACAGCAAGGTGCAGAATCTTTTACAAACCTCCTTTATACTAACCTAGGTGAGGCAGAGAACCCAACTCCTTTTGCTTCTTCTAGAAGTAGGAAGAGAACCCAACTCCTTTTGCTTCATCCTGAAACAGACAGAGAACCTTGATCAGATGTTGAAGTTTACCTCTCTCCCTTGCACTCCCACTCCTCTTAGCTCTCTCAGGTTAAAATAGCAAGAAAAGATGATTTCCTGGGTAGAGCAAGTGGTCTTAAATAAAAGAGCTTTGGAATAGCTCTTTATTTAAATAAACCAGCTTTATTGTCCAGGACGATATGGATATCACTCTGGACGATCAGCATAAATTTAGTTCAATCAGCCTGGACGGTTTGGGACAATTAGAAGGTTTTTGTTCATATCATCCAGACCGATAACATAAAATCCTATACAATTAGTATAAATCAAAGAATATCATCCTGACAATCGCTTGATCGCCCAGGCCGATCTCACGATCGTCCCGGATGATTAGTTCAAATATGTGAAAATTGTCCAAAGCATCACTCTAAATAAAAGCTAGTCGATGTCAATCATCCAAGTGATCATCTAGGATGATACAATCATATAGGATGATGTGATCATGCAATATATCCAAAATTTCTTTCCTTAATTACCAGATTAATTTAGGTATAATTATGCTACATCATCCAAGAGGATGTCCTAGATGATGTCCAAAAATAAAGAATGCCTAAATAGATATGGTAGGTGATTCTTTCTGATTTGAGCCAATCGTTCTGACGATATGAATATCAACCAGGATGATGTGCTTAAGGACATCTGCCTTAACCAGGACCCCTAATTAGGGTTTCTATTTTTGAACAGATCGTCCAGGATGATTTATGGATTGTCCCGCATGATGTTACAAAAAATAGAAAACTTTATGAAACACTCCAAAATTCTCCCAAAGTGTGAATGTGCAAGATTACTTAGCATCAGGAACCACATCTTTTATAATAGACTCAAGAAAGGGAAAAAATGACAAACTAACTCAGTCCTAATCTACCCAATTTGAGCTTTATTGAGTTGCATTCGATCTTGTGGACCTAAAATGTTAGTAGGCAAGACAGTCATAGAAAAACATGAATGTTTTATATTATCAAAATTCTAATCTATAAAATTAGATTTGCAATAATCTCCCCCTTTTTGATGATGGCAAACCAAAAAATAATCTAAGCAGTTCAAGGCAGTTTAATGGAAACAGATCAACTATCCAATAACAGAATCAAACTATAGAATAAATAGTTCAACTAATTGCTCCCCTTTTTGACATCATAAAAAGGAAGAGGGAAAAAAGAAATAAAGCAAAGACATCCAAACAGAATCAAACTACAATAAAAAACAGCATAAAAAATCTTGAAGAATGATGGCCCCTGATCATCTAAAGGAGGTGGTGGACGAGGTGGATATGGATGAAAGTAACATGAAAGAGTGGCGAACTGCTCTCCAAACTAGGCCCTATCCTGGTCATATTGATGCTATAGGCGAATAATGTCCTCAGTATGTTACTGCTCCTACGCAGCAGCGTATGCCCAAAACCAAGCTCCCATTAGTCGAATCGCTCCACCGGCTGATCCAGCTGAGAGTACTAGCAAAGTAAAATAGGTACAGGAGCCTCCTCCTCCTCTACTCCTTGAGCATCCCCATCCCTCGGGTGGAGATGAGTACTATGAAGAACATGAAAGGAATTATTTGAGTAGAAGGCAAGCTAATAGTTGGGTGGGGCAGGATATTGGA
>NW_021543529.1:0-438 GCF_001605985.2 Dendrobium catenatum
ATGAAAGTTTTTAAATAAATATAAGTAGACCAAAAAGATTAAAAAAAAATTAATTAAAAATAAGCTGCAAAGAAAAAACCCTTTTTTGTAGCCATAAAAATATCAACTTTATAATGATGCTTCATTGTGATAATATTTATATTATATGATTTTTCATTGAAAAAGAAATATATTCCCTTTTCATCTTGAAAAGAATATGAAATTAATTTAGATTAAATCCTTATTTTGAAAAGAATATGAACTTACCTATATTGAAAATAATAAACAATAAAACTAAGTTGAAATAAATAACATATTCTAACATAATTTAAATCTAAAATCATGTAAATAAAATGAACCAGTTTTCCAATAGTTTTTTTAAACAAGTAAATATATGAATATCTTTATTTTAAGATTTAATTTTTGGAGAAAGTAAATATTGTAGTTGTGGGGCTCCCA
>NW_021543530.1:0-281 GCF_001605985.2 Dendrobium catenatum
CTAGTCATTTATCTTCACATAATATGCCCAAAAAAGAAAAAAAACTATCTGAATATTCAATTAATGAGTTGGTTATCATAGTTGTGATATTATCCAACAACTAAGAAGATTTTAAAATATTTCAAGTTGGCCATATGAGTTGAGGAACTTTACAAAGGAAAACTGTTTGATTTACAGACTATTTGGTTTGTTGTAAAAGGAATGTAGGATAAAGAAAATGTAATATAAAAAAATATAGTGTATTTCAAATGTTTTTGGAGTTGTTTGGATTATTGTAAAAT
>NW_021543531.1:0-348 GCF_001605985.2 Dendrobium catenatum
TTTTTATTAAATTTTTAAAAGCCGCCGGAAAAGTCCGCGGGAAAATTTTGTGGGAAATTAGCCGTCACAAAATTTGCGGGGAAATTAGCCGCCGGTAATCCGTCGGAAAGCCGCCGGAAAATTCTGCGGGATAATTTTGCAGAAAATTAGCCGTCGCAAAATTTTGCGTGGAAATTAGCCGTCGGAAAGTCGCCGGTACTCCGTCGGAAAGCCGCCGGAAAATTTTGTAGGAAATAAGCAGTCAAAAACCGCCGGAAATCCGCTGGAAAGCCGTCGGAAAACTGACCGCCGGAAAGCCGCCGGAAAATTCTGCCGGTAATAAGTGATTTTCCTGTAGTGTTGGACAAA
>NW_021543532.1:0-439 GCF_001605985.2 Dendrobium catenatum
CCAACAATGGATTTTTTATTACATAGAAGATTAACTATTAACAACCTTTGCCAAGAGGTTGTAACATGATTGAGAATATAGATCATGTGGCTGTGGATTGTTTGAAGTTATAACAGGTTATTCAAAAGGTAGAGAATTGGGGTTTTCATTTACCTGTTTTAAAAAATTTTGAAGATTGCATTCATTTTTTGAAGGATGAAGGAAAGGATAATCCTTTTGTAGTAAGTTTGTATTGTGCATTGGTCTTTAATTCCTGAAAGAGTAGGAATTCATTAATATATGAAGGCAAAGAGATTGAAACAGGTATCATTATCACTAATGCCATCAAATATGCATCTTGTTCCACTTCTACAATTCATTTCGGACCACTGGGTTGCTAACCAGCATTTTAAGCTGTTTTCTTTCATTTGGCATCCCCCACCACCCGGATGGATTAAAG
>NW_021543533.1:0-243 GCF_001605985.2 Dendrobium catenatum
ATAAAACAACTCAAAAGGTCTTTTGAAATGAAACCAGACACAAATTTTCTTAAAGCTTAAGGAAAATTACATAACAAAAGGCACGCAACATTGTAGTTGAAATATAAGATGGATGAAGTCATTTATATGATTGTTATCTCATTCCTCGAGTGGTGTTACGCATGCCTCTAAGTAATTCTCATAAAACAATGGTATGATGCTAACATATAACCTTCAACATAAACAATTTCTCCCACAAATTCG
>NW_021543534.1:0-389 GCF_001605985.2 Dendrobium catenatum
GATCTCAAATTTCAGCCAAATTCAAGATGCTCAACCCCCGGGAAAATCTACTATTTAATGCATACAATTCAAAAGGAATTCCCTAAACAATCCCTACAATCAATTTCCCTCCTAAAATCCATTCGAAAACCTTCCTATTCGGGCGTGCGGCTGAATCGGCGGCGTGCGTGCGGAAATGAGAGGCGGAGCTTCCGCCTCGTTATGGCTAGGCCGGATCGGCTGGACCGGTCCAGTGGACCGGTCTAACAATACTCCCCTCCCAAAAATCCACCTTGTCCTTAAGGTGGAGATATGCTTGTGTTCCGGTGGAGGTGGCCATCCTTGAGGTGACTAAAAATCTTTACTGTATTGTTGAACCAAGGGCTGCACGGAAGGAGGAACATCCTCTC
>NW_021543535.1:0-229 GCF_001605985.2 Dendrobium catenatum
TTGTGAGTGGTCTGTATGAAATATTATTGTACATTATGATTAGTACAAAACAATTCCTCGGCATGATTTGATTAACTTCATTTTTGGGGAACTACCATGAAAAACATTACAATATTATTTAAAAATCATACAGTACAATTAGTTTTAAAATTTAAAGTTTTGGCTCACTCCCCTAGGGTGTGTATGCATGGTTACCCAATTACAATCACACTCTCTCAGACTAATATAC
>NW_021543536.1:0-206 GCF_001605985.2 Dendrobium catenatum
TTGCTGACATGGACCAACTTTTTAGCACTACGAAAAATCGCGTGTTACCGGCGGACAAAATTCATCGAAAAATGCCCATGCCCAAAATCTGTCAGAAATTAGTATTTCCGATGGATTTCCATCATATTTTTTTTCATCGGTAACACACGCATCGAAAAAATATAACTTGTGCAAAATAGACCGCCGGAAAAATTTCTGACGGACTT
>NW_021543537.1:0-269 GCF_001605985.2 Dendrobium catenatum
CATAACTGTATAGAAAATATTATCAAAAACATTTTTTTTATATGCATAACATTCAAGTTATGTCTAATCAAGTTTGTTCTCCAATATGGCAACGACCAAAAAATACTTTTCTTGGTCCAATTATGGTTGACACCATATTTTAGCAATCTGATCTCAGCTAATGTTGAAGATTCCATTATGGTGGGCAAGAACTCTACTCTTTCAAAAATTTCTTCACTACTGAATCTTGGATGAGGTTGAAACATCACCATTTTATTTTTAGTAAACGC
>NW_021543538.1:0-427 GCF_001605985.2 Dendrobium catenatum
TGTTATATGTGTTGTTACAACTTACAAGATCCTGTGGAGATTATCCATTTTTAACTTTTATGTACGACTGATTTCGCTGTCACGTTCGCATGATGTTATTCCAATTGCCACCTTTGCATGCAATATGTCCTATTGGATGCCCTTCCAAACGAGATATTGGCGCTACTAGCGAGATCTCATAATGAATTCCTCAACTTTTGTCGTTGACCTTCATACAACAATAACAACAACAACATCAAGCCTTCATCTCACTATGTGGGGTTGGCTACGTGAATCATTTTTATTCATTGTGTCTTATTAATAGTCATATCCTCATTGTTTAGGGTTTCATAAATAAATACATATGGTGTTAATGTCGTTGTAAGTTGAGCTAATATTAAAGCTTAGATTTTAAATATATATAAAAAAAAAAATAGTTTTAGGTGTT
>NW_021543539.1:0-375 GCF_001605985.2 Dendrobium catenatum
CCTAACGATCACACTTCTTGAACACTATAGCTGGATATTTAGTTGAACCTCATTTTGACCCTTCGGAGCCATATGAAGTTCTCTTTAGCATCCGATCATAATATTCAACATGAATTTCATAGTTCTAAATTTGAATACCGTTATGAAATTTTACTCTCACCTCTCGAGGTGATATACTTTTTCTAACGAGACAATTCGATTTTAGAATTTAATTTTAAGTCCCAAAGAAAACTAATATTTTTAAAGTATGTTTTCAAAATTCCACCAACAACGACATAGATTCATAGATTCATTGATACTATTGATCCTGCATTGATTTGACTCGCTGCTATTGATTAATCGTATTTCTTTTCTGATTGATTTGATCGACTTGAT
>NW_021543540.1:0-207 GCF_001605985.2 Dendrobium catenatum
AAGTTTGAGTGATTTGAGATGGATTCTTCTTATAAGATCCAAAACACAATGGACGGAGTTTCCTCTTGCCCGAAGGCTTATGGAACTTGTAAGAAAATCCAAAGTAAACTCAACGGTCTAGCCTCTTTATTCTTGAAAGTTAAAATGGAAAAGAGGTTAAGACTAGTGTATCTCAAATCTTCTTAATAATCAAAAGTCTTTTCTTTT
>NW_021543541.1:0-335 GCF_001605985.2 Dendrobium catenatum
TTGACACTCGTACTGATTTACTGCTTTATTGGCTTTCATACTGTTGTGTTTTAAGGGTTATAGATTCTACTACCACTGCATGTGAATTTTACTATTTATGCTCTGATTCAATGATCATATGAATACAACAACTGCAATGATTTGACTGTTGACATGCATATTACTCTTTTGTTGTGCTTTGAATTCAATTATAAGTTTTGGTAACCTGCTAGGCTTTTTAAGTTCATTATATGTGGTAAAATGTTTTCAGGTCAAAGCACTAGTCATGATTTTTCATATTCTGTTTATTTTTGTTTTTTTTTTTTTTGTACTTATGATAGAATAGTTATGATATA
>NW_021543542.1:0-216 GCF_001605985.2 Dendrobium catenatum
TTTGTTATACAAAAAAAAATTAATGTCACTTTGGCCTATCCGAGAAGCCATGAGTCAAAGTCTTTGAAGCTATCATCTACAAATCATGTTGCATGTAAATCTGAATGCTTTAAATGAATATAAAATTATTGTTTAATAGTTTGGCAATATATTAGACTACCATTTTCTCTACAAAGCAAAAAAAGGATTTTCTTTTTTATTATTATTAAAAAAGTT
>NW_021543543.1:0-1038 GCF_001605985.2 Dendrobium catenatum
TTACCTTGCGTACACCAATTTCCTGAACAGTCTCGACCGACGAAAACGGCCCGGCGTCGCCCAAAAATCCACTTTTCCACTTTTGCCCTAGACCTTCTCTCTCCTCAGAAAATCAGATATTTATTTTTTTTCTCTCTCTTCAAAATGAGCTGATTTTAGCTAAATAATACTCTGATCGGCCTGGCCGATCGCACGATCGTCCTGGACGATCTGACCAATTTGACATCGTCTTTGGATAATTTCGCAGGACAATGCAAGACGATAATTAATTTTTAAAAACCCCTTGCTCTCTGACTTGTGCCATGCTCTGATCGTCCCGGGACGATCCCAGATCGGCCCGGACAATCCATACAGGAAAATTTTCCTATGACTTCTGTACAAATTCTGGAACAAAATTTGAACTAATCGTCCTGGGACGATCTACGATCGGCCTGGACGATATGTGCAAAACTGCTGTTATAATCTCCCCAACTTCAAAAAAAAATGTCGTCCTCGACATTGTCCAATCAAATCTAAGTCAAAACAAATACGGATACGACTTCCTCATGTCCGACTCTTACTCCCAAGTCGCTTCTCGTGTAGTTCGGTGCTTCCACTACACCTTAACCATCGGAATCTGTTTACTCCTCAACTTACGAACATTGTAAGCTAGAATCAACTCGGGTTCTTCTTTATAGCTCAAATTCTCCTGAATCTCAATCTCATCGGCAGACACTTTCTTTCCAGAGTCAGATATCCACTTTCTCAAAGTAGATACGTGGAACACATTGTGCACATTAGACATCTAATCAGATAACAACAGCCGATAAGCAGATTTATCAATCCTTTCAAGGATTTCAAACGGTCCAATATACCTTGGACTAAGCTTACTCACTCTGCCAATCTACTCACACCCTTCATCGGACTGACTTTGACATACACAAAGTCACCAACTTGAAATTCAATGAACCTGTGCTTCTGATTATAATATGTCTGTTGTCGATCTTGTGCAGCTTTCAACATTTCTTTAATCAAATTGACTTTCTTAACAGTTTCATC
>NW_021543544.1:0-536 GCF_001605985.2 Dendrobium catenatum
CCTCCAAAACCACTTGAAGCTGAAATTAATTTCAGTTATCCAAATTCCTCCTCTCCAATTAATTTTCTTTCCAAACCTAGGCCTAATTAAAAGGGAATTAACTCTTGTTTCTCTCAACTGTTGTCCACGGATTTCCCCACCAAATCCTTCCAGCTCACGTGCATCCAGAATAGAGCACCACCCTACCTCTTTTGTTGGGACAAACCGTGGACATTACTGTGGTCGAGACCACTCATTTTTTAATAACATCAGGGTTGCTGCCCCACCCTTTAGGTCTTCGCTTAACCTAGATGACCGACCCTCTACTGGGTCTTCTGTTGGACAAATCCCTTATGACTCCCCAAGTGGACTGACTTCTGGACAGCACAATCAACCTTTAGCCTTCCCAGTCTTTGACCCTACAACTATTATTTTAATCAAGGATTGCAATAACAAGAAGAAATCTACTGAACCTGAATACATCCATTTTGTGGATACTATTGATAACGATGACTTCTTTGAGGATGAATTGATGAATGAAAATTTGCTTTTTGCGT
>NW_021543545.1:0-267 GCF_001605985.2 Dendrobium catenatum
AGATTGATGTACATAATTGACCTAGAAACTTAAAAAATTCATAATAAATACATATTAAATAAATAAAAAACCCTAGATTTGAAAACTAGTTTTTAATCGTCGCTGGCTTGTGATTGAACAACAACCCAACTTCCTATTTGCAAGGAGATCATCATAAGATTGGCTTTCTCATGTATAGCAATATTTAATGAAAAGGTTATCTCAATTATAGTCATCAATTTGCTCTCCTCCCTATCCAATAGAATTCAACAAAACATGGTGATTATA
>NW_021543546.1:0-1732 GCF_001605985.2 Dendrobium catenatum
TTCAACATTCAAGAACCAAATATATAGACATAAGACATCATTTCATAAGAGATCATGTATCCAAAGGATAAATTGAACTTACTCATGTTTCTACTGAAAATCAACTTGCAGACATTTTTATAAAACCTTTAGCCTTTGATATTTGATATTTTCAGTGCATTAAGAACAAGGCTTGGAGCAATTTATTTGAATGCTTAATTAAAAATTTTTTCTACAGCATTGATAAGTGTTTTCTTATTAATGTATTTGTGTGTTTTTATGATTTTATTTATCTTATGTTTGTGATTTTCTGTATTTGAGTTTTTGTTTTTGTGATTTTATGCATTTTTGTTATGTTTTTTTTTTAGTTTTTTAATGAGTGCATGTTTTATAAATTTTAAGTGACAATCGTTCAGGACGATTTGTGTAGTGTGTCAAATTATTGAATTTTGAACCATTTGCGTGCAGTTTTTTCAATTTTTAATTTTTACTTCATCTGTACGATCGTCTAGAACGAAATTGTTCAAACGACAGGATGATTGAATGACAATTAAATGGATAAGGTAATTTTCAATGATGTATTTTGTACGTACAAACCCTTACTTCATCCGGACAAACACATGTTGGCTCGATGGAGGGAACGGTTTCAACTGTCATTAAAATGATCATAAGTTCTGATCATCCAGGACGAACACGTGTTCGTCTGTACGATCATTTTGGTCAAAAGTCTGTTCAAAAGGATGCTTCGTAAGTTATGTGATTACGAAAAGCTGTTTTATTTTGGACTCATTCATTCGTCCATACGAAATTTTTTCATTCGGGACAAATCAAATTTTGTACATGACGAACGTAAATTTTGTCTATATGAACAATCATTTTTCAATAAATTGGCGGGCTTTTGAACTCAATAGTCATCTCTCACACATCACTTTCAAAACCTTTCGTCTTTTAGATCCTTTTCAATGGCAAGTTCAAGCAAGAGACAAAAGACTCTAGTCAAGGGACCGCCTAGAAACTCTTCCAATAACTTTCTTTCCAAATCTAATGAAGAGTCTTTTCCTAAATTCGTGTCCGCTAAGATCACCCCCTCTAGAATTCTTATCTAGGATCAACTGATCTTTCAGGTAATGAACTTATTTGCTTCAACTCAGTTTGGTTTCATCATCACATTAGTTTATCTCTACAATAAAGAAACCTTTTACTATTTCCTGGCAAACGTGTCTTTCAACTCCGACCATTCTGTAATCTGTTCCTATATCTTTAAGAAAAAGTTAAAATCACCATGGCTGACCTAGGAATCTTTTTAAACTTAAGAACTGAGGGAACTAGAGCACAAACCTTGACCACCACTTTTGAATATGAATGGTCTAAAATTAATAAAGTGATAAGAGGAGTCATTTTTAACGAGCATATGCCTAAAGTATCCAGTCTCGTTCGTAATGCTCGTATCATCCAGCATATTCTTAGAACTTCTATAATTCCTAAAGCTGGTGATATAATCAAAATTACTCCTTTTCTTTCTATGGTAACCTACTTGATTATGACTAAATAACCTAAAGATGAAGCCCAACTAATCATTGACTATCTTTATGGACTCGCTGAAATTGGTCATGTTGAACAGAAAAGAAAGAAGAACATTACCTTAGGACATCTAGTTGCCTACATCTTGGATAAGAAATATAATTTGGTTCATCCTGATCAAGATTTTGTAGAACCTGTTAAGATAGTTGTTATTTGCATGCTTTACATTTTT
>NW_021543547.1:0-246 GCF_001605985.2 Dendrobium catenatum
TTGATCTTAAGCCAGAACCAAGGAAGAGGCATTATAACTCAAACCATTTAATAAACCCTTTTCCTGGAGTTAGACGTTTCTCATGTGGCATGCTAGGACACATCTCACACACTTGCACCGTTCATTGTAGTACGCATTGGGTGTGGAGACCTAAGATGCATGATTCACAGCATACCATAGCTGCATTGTATTCTACTTTTCCAAAGAAGGTTCCCAAACCTATTTGGGTTCCTAAATCTGACTGAT
>NW_021543548.1:0-6267 GCF_001605985.2 Dendrobium catenatum
GAAATCTCTGGGTAATGTCTTATCTACAAACCCATCTACCTTCCAAAATTTACCCTGGAACTTATTCCGTTAAAACTCTTCTACGCAGGGGAGGCCGGGGCACGAATTTTTGGAGCCCACAATGATCATCTTACGTCAATAGCTAACTAGGAGCTTAAGAAATTGATAAATTATTGACGGTGTACTTGGTCATTCTTCTTATAAGAGAGGAGACAAAAAATAAAAAGAGACAAACATCGAGCATGAAATAAAGTTTAGTAGGGAATGTCCGACATAGGGTGATGAATAATGATCCGCTCAATCTTTCTTCATGAAGGGAAGGTTGTGAGGACCCATAATCTAATTTAGAATAATTTTTTTCTTTTTATCATTTATTATGTTACAACTAGAACTATTTATTTCTCTTTTATTAATATAATATCAGCTGAAAAAAATAAGTAATCAATATCAAAATACATATGCATTCCTATTTTAAATCATATATAACATGAGGAATTCCGATCAGTCTCACACTCCTTAACCTCATCCCTGACCTGAAATCATTTAATCCATATATAACAAGCTCAAGAGCTCAGCATGTCACTAAAATCCTATAATTGAATTGAAAGCCCGATAAAGAAGCTATTTACATGGCATCAATCAATTTATAGCAATAATAGCCAAATTATCATGAATCTATGCAGAAACAGTAAAGCTTACATGAAGTAGTACTAGAATTTATAAACATTAAAATATTATGATATGAAAGCTAGTAAAATAATATAGTGGGAAAACTAATAAACTAGTATAGGTTTCGAGTGAATAAAGAAAATAATATATTGATACGTCCTAAAAAATTGCTTTGATTGAGCACGAATATCGAGGCATATTCAAGTTGGTAACTTTCAAAATAAAATTTGGGATCATCTGAATTCCAATTTCAGCAAATTTATAGTCAAACTGAACATCTCAAAGAGACGAACCAAACAACATCAAAATTGGTCCAACCCAAGCCCAAATGGGCCCGAATCAGGGGCCCAGACCACATTTGGAAAGGTTTAAAGTATTATTCGAATAATAAAATGATATCCAAATATGGAATGCCTATAATCAAATCGAGCAGCACGGCGAGACAAATCCAACGAGCCCAAGATCTCTAAATTCTGACATCATTAAGGCACATAAACAGTTGAAAACTCTTTATGATCGAGGGAATCAATATGAGCCATCCGATGGAGCACCCCGAACCAACCCCGGATCATCTCTAAATTTACGGGGTGTGCCACTCATGGAAATCTATAAATAAACCCCCACTCTCTACATGAAGGGGGACCAGGGCCAGAGATTAGGGAGAGCTCTAAAGCTTCAAGAGCTCTAGCACCACCGCCTGGCCGCCGACCGACTTCGTCGAACAACCGCCCGGCCGCCGACTGACGCCGGACTTCAGCCTGACCTTCGTCGGACCACCGCCCGGCCGCCGACAGCCACCAGACTTCAGCCCGAACTTCGTCAGACCACCGCCCAGCCGTCGACCGCCACCAGACTTTAGCCCGAACTTCGTCGGACCACCGCCCTGCTACCGATCACTGCCAGACCACCGCCCGCCGCCGACAGCCACCATACTTCAGCCCGACCTACGTCGGACCACCGCTCGGTCGCCAATCGCAACAGAACTTCAGCCTGACCTTCGTCAGACCACCGCCCGGTCGCCGACAACTGCCAAACTTCAACCCGACCTTCTTCAGACCACCGCCCGACCGGCAACCGCCGTCGGACTTCAGCCCGACCTTCATCGGACCATCGCCTGGCCGCCAACCACCGTTGAACTTCAGCCCGACCACCTCTAGACCACAGCCCGACCGCCGTTCACCGTCAGAACTTCATCGGATAAGTTCCTTATCAGCCAAACTTCTACACAAAAGCTATCAAATTTTCGTCCGATCATCATCGGTCATTCGACTTGCTCTTCAAATTACTGTAATCTGACCAACACTAAATCGAGGGATGGGTGGGTCAACCCTTATGATCACTCAAGTTTAGTGGAATATTTTCACCTGGGCGAGGCCCCGTGGATTTTCCCTTTTCGGGTTTTGCATGTAAAAAAAATTGGGTGTCTTGATCTCTCTCTTTCTGCTTGCATGCTGAATCTTCATACAATCCTAAGACACTAAACTTCATTTTTCTCTTTCATCACGTATATTCCTGGACGCAATAATTTGGCGCAGTCTGTGGAATGCCAGTCCCACTATCCTAAAAGCACCACTGCAATGGCCAACAGGCACAGTAATCGTATCTTGGGAGCCTCCCGCTCCAATTCACATCAATCCCGGAATCAGTCCCTGAATCAGGGAAGTCAGGCATCTGCCACTTTTTACATCAGTGGCTAAAACCCTATCGGAGAAGGGAGTTCAGGACCATCCCTGGAAGATTGTATCAGAAAGACGGAGGAGTCTCAGAATGAGATCCTTCAACTCTTGTGAGATACTCGAGGACCGGGGCAAGCACCCCAAGAAGATATTCTTCTCCCTCAAGATCCACAAGGATTCAAAGATGTTCTTTATATCGAGGTTCCCCTTCCTCTGCTAAGGATGTGCCCTCCAACACATCCAAAGAATGAGCTTGCTTACACATCAAGCTCTACCCATCCTTCATACACAGGCCGCTAGCATCACATTCCTCCGGACATCCCCGAGGACTTAGCCCAACAGCACATCACTGAACTTTCTCGTAATACCCTACGATATGAATTACGGAGGCTAGTTTGAGAGGAGTTTCCCATAGGAGATATAAGATAATCTCTTCGTCAACGAAACTTTCAGGAGTCATCACCCTTCACTGAAGCTTTCCTCCGACACCCCATTCTGGCAAGATTTAAACTTTCGAGTATTGATACTTACGATGGAACATCGGACCCCTATGAGCATATCGATCACTACTGCACCATTATGCATATCCAGCGGGCTTTGAATGCGCTCCTTTGCCAAGTTTTTCCTGCCACCCTAAAAGGGCAAGCTCGGACGTGGTTCTATTCACTGCCCGCTAGGTCCATTCCATTATTTGTTAAATTGGCTAAGATATTTGTCAAACAATTTATCGCCAATCAAAGAATGATTAAAGACTCCCCCCATCTCTCAGAGATACATCAGAATGAGGGTGAATATCTCAAAGAATATTTTCAAAGATTTTCGGCGGAAGCCTGACAAATTCCTGGAGTGGCATGGATCCTGAATTGCTTAGGGGAGTTTTTCTTGGAGGACTTCGTCCTGACCCTTTTTACTCCGCCCTCATGCGTGACACAGTCCATTCATATGCTGAATTAATTCACCACGTCGAGGAACAAATCTCAACAGACGAAGCTATCAATGCCCATAGAAAGTAATTTGAGCAAACAATTGGGAAACGCAAAAATACAACAAGAGTATATAACTCATTCTTGCAGCAAAAGAAACAATGGAAGAATAGCCTGCCCCCTAGACCTCTATGGCCACGACAGGAGTTTCGACAAGAAGAAGAATATACACCTCTCAATGCATCTCGAACCAATATACTGATGGCCATTCAAGAATAAGAAAATATTAAGTGGACTAATCCTTTGAAGCCGAATACAGGAAATCATGATCGATATTGTCATTTCCACCGTAGTCGTGGACACACTACTGAAGCTTGCAAATAACTCATGGATGGGATTGAGAGGCTGATCCGAAAAGGATATCTCATGCAATTCATCCAAAACCCACTTGCTCTAGATGAAGTTGATCCCACTGGGTGGCAAAATCAACGACATGGAAGACAACCGTTGAATAGTATTCAAATGGTTGGTGAGATTAAATGACCGTGCACTTTGTGCATTTGTGTTAGTAATAGTATTTCTCATATTTTATCATGTCTCCTTTATGTCAAATAGGATGTTACTTTGATATCCCTAATATATTCTTCTAAGTTAAATATTGTGTTGCCACCGTACGTATATCTTATGTGTTGAGTACGATGTAATTTGTATATCCCTAAGTCATACTAGGGAATACTTGTTGTATTACATAATATAGTAGCATGTTGTTCAATTTATTGACAATAAAAACTATCGATGGATATAATCTCATTATCCTTGATTCGAGAAATATACAATCTTTATTGTTTCTCAATCACTGGATGATGAATCATAGGTGGATTCTCTCGACCACTTCCATACAAGTTAACATCATCGAGCATGACTATGACATACAACCTCGGATAGATCTTACATCCTTGGTGGATTCTCTCGATCTCTTCCACACAGGTTAATGTCAACGAAAAGGACTCTGACATACAACCTCGGATAGGTCTTACATCCTAGGTGGATTCTCTTGACCTCTTCCACATAGGCTAATGTCATCGAGCAGGCTCTGTCATACAACCTCGGATAGGTCTTGTATCCCTAGTGGATTCTCTTGATCTCTTTCACACAGGTTAATATCATCGAGCAGGGCTCTAATATACAACCTTGGATAGGTCTTATATCCTTGGTGGATTCTCTTGATCTCTTCCACACAGGTTAACATCATCGAGCAGGGCTCTAACATATAACCTCGGATAGGTCTTACATTATTGGTGGATTCTCTCGACCTCTTCTATATGGGCTAACGTCATTGAGCAAGGGCTCTGACATACAACCCCAGATAGGTAGGATATCTTTAGCGGATTTTATTAACATATACTCTATTGCCCGTTGATGGACCCTCTTTAGACTTTTGCCTATCGTAGGACTTTTGTCAAACTTTTGCCCTGTCTCTGCCCGCAACATCATCTCATACATGGTGATAAATCCACTTGGAGGATATCGTGGTCGGTCAGACTCTTTATGAGCAGCCATCAGTAAGTCATTAGACAACATTGACCTCCTACCCTCATCGATCTCCATAGTTCGAGGAGTTTGCACTAGCTCAATCACTTTATGAGTAAAAGAAATAACATCTAACGCATTTAGTGACCTGTCTCCTGGAGGAGCATAAATAAATGAATGAATAATGCTTAAAGATTAATATAGTGAGGATAAAAAAATGAGAAGCCTAGAAGGTCCTCTTAGTTCTTTGAAGCTCGCCTCCTATTAGATGCGCCATGACCACCTTTTTATGCACCATTCAAGGCACCCTCACCTCTGACAAACAACATTCACGTCCCAACAGGGGAAAACTGCTACCACCGGGTCTTAATAGCCTCCACCGCTGGTATTTAGACTCTTGCCGGACAGTTTTTTCCTTAATGGGAGTGAATTGGAGCCTTCGTAAGAGTACTAGGCCTTGATCACCGCCTCCAGTATTTAGACTCTTATCGGAAAGTTTTCCCCCAATGGGAGTGAACTGGGGCCTACGTAAGAGTACCGGGTCTTGATCGCCTCCACTGCTGGTATTTAAACTCTTGCCGGATAGTTGTTATCCCAATGAGAGTGAACTGGAGCTTATGTAAGAGTACCGAGCCTTGATCATCGCCTCCAGTATTTAGACTCTTGTCAGACAATTTTTCCCCCAATAGGAGTTAATTGGAGAATGCGTAAGAGTACTAGGTCTTGGTCACCTCTGCCGCCGGTATTTAAACTCTTGCCAGATAGTTATTCCCCCAATGAGAGTGAACTGGAGCCTACATGAGAGTACCGGGCCTTGATCGCCGCCTCCAATATTTAGACTCTTGCCGGACAATTTTTCCCCCTATAGGAGTGAACTGGAGCCTAAGTAAGAGTATCAGACCTTAATCGCCTACGCTGCTGATATTTAAACTCTTGCTGGATAGTTTTTCCCCCAATGGGAGTGAATTGGAGCCTGCATAAGAGTACCGTGTCTTAACCGCCTCCACCGCCTTGATCGTCGTCTCCAGTATTTGAACTATTGCTGGACAGTTTTTCTCCCAATAGGATTGAACTGGAGCCTGCATAAGTACCGGGCCCTAATCACCGCCGCCTCCGATATTTAAACTCTTGTTGGACAGTTTTTCCCCCAATGAGGGTGAATTGGAGCCTAAGTAAGAGTACCGGGCCTTAATCGCCACCTACGGTATTTAAAATCTTGCTGGATAGTTTTTCCCCTAATGGGAGTGAACTGGAGCCTGCATAAGAGTACCGGGCCTTGATCGCCACCGCCGGTATTTAAACCGTTGCCGAACAGCTTTTCCCCCGCCGGGAGTGAACTGCGTAAGAGTACCAGGTCTTGATCGTCGCCACCCAAAAATTTTTATTTTTGCTAGTCCGACTTCACCTAACTTTATAGGAGAAATTTTGGAGCCGACTAAAGAGAGGTGGAGCATTCTCCCTAGCCCATC
>NW_021543549.1:0-243 GCF_001605985.2 Dendrobium catenatum
GATGAGCATGGGAAATCAATGTCGAGGTGCTGATTTTCAGCGTCAAGGTGTTGATTTTGAAGGCAAGAGGGGGGAATATGAGAGAAGTGCAGATTTTGGCAATAGAGGAGAAGAATATCAGCGTCGAGGTGCTGAATTTCAGCGTCGAGGTGCTGATTTTGAAAGGGGAAGAGGGGAATATGATGATGGACTCGGATACCAACGTCGAAGGGAGGACCGGGACACTTGGGGAGCACCTCATCT
>NW_021543550.1:0-1732 GCF_001605985.2 Dendrobium catenatum
GTTGGAGGGAGGTGGGTTTAGGCTGGGTCGGGCGTGTTTGTGCTGTCAGGGCTCGCTGGAGGGAGGTGGGTTTAGGTTTTCTTCACTGGTTTGGTCAAGGGTTGGGTTTTTGTTAATTTTTTTATTCCAGCAAAAAAATTCTGTCGGACTATTTTTCGGAGACCAAATTGCGTTAAAAAATTTTTACTGCAATTTTTTTTTCACATGAATTTTTTTTTACACTCATTTTACCTGTGAAAACATTTTCATTGAAATCCGTCGCCAGTAATATGTGATTTTCCTGTAGTGGCTACATTAGGATGCATCTCAATCTCAGTGAAGCATTATTGATATATGAAATCCATCCATGCTAAATGAAAGAGTCATAACAGGAGTAAAAGTTAAACAATTCTTCAGTATCTAACAACTAGCCTCATAATCAAATGTCTAAATAAAAGCAACTGACTTCAGAGTCAGTTTCATCATAGGAGCAAAAATCTTAGAAAATCCTAAACTATATGTAATACCTATCCATACCTAAAAAAATGTGTATATTAAATACAGTCTTAGGTCTTAGCCAATCAGTAATGACATGAATATTTTAAGATTCTATAGAAATACCTACGCTACGCACTATATGCCCCAAAAATAAAATTCTCCACAACCAAAACTAACATATGAAAACATAGCTTATAATTGATGTTGTCTTAAAGTCTCCAGAACAATCCTCAAATGTATGACATGATCATCTTCAAAAAAAGAATAAATTAGAATATTGTTTATAAATACAGTCATAAATTGATCTAAATAATCTTTGAATATGTTATTCATCAAATCCATGAACATTGTAGGTGCATTAATAATCTTAAAAAGCATGACTTAGAACTCTAATATCTATAACTAGTACTCTAAGTGATCTTTATAACATCATCCACTCTTACCATTACTTGATAATAACTATATATATTGCAAATTAATCTTAGAAAATATAGAAGATCCAATAAGTTAATCACATAAATAATCAATTTATGGTAGAGGATACTTATTCTTGATAGTGACTTTATACAACTCTCTATAATAAATGCACATGCACATCATACCATCCTTTTTTACCAAAAAAAAAAAAAGGTTTCTCTAAATGAAGAAATACTAGGATAAATAAATCCAGTATTGTCTAACTCTTAAAATTGCACTTTTAACTCCTGAATCTCTCTAGGTTAAATCCTATATGGAGATTTAGATATAGTCAATACAAAACCAAAAATCTTTATCTAGATGCAAACTAACTAACTCTTTGGGAAACAAATTTGAAAACTGCCGCACTATTAAAGCATTAGAAATAAAACTAGAATTCATCCTACTATCCTAAATTGATGCCAGAAATACTGAACAACCATTCTTCCAAAATCTATTTCTTTCTAACGAAGATCAAACATGATAAAACACCTAGGTCTCCCGATAAAATATAGCTCTTAAACCTATAAATAAAGCAACGCACTTCTTCAAACAATTAATTTGAGCCTTATACCAGCTCAATCAATCCATAACCAAGATAACATTCAACTTAAAAATAGGCAAAAAATTAAACTAGAGCTCCACTTCTTATCAGATAAAATAATTTAATGAAAATAGGCCTTAATGGTTAACATACCATCTCCTGTTGATAAAATGATAGATAATGAACAAGTTAATAATACTAATAATTCATAAAAAGGTGAAATCTATAAACAAGGTCATTGGTCCACCATCATGC
>NW_021543551.1:0-234 GCF_001605985.2 Dendrobium catenatum
TTAGTTTATAAATAAATTTTTATTTAAAAATAATTTAATATATATTATTAATTATGTTCATTTTCTCGGAACAAGAAACACGTTACTGATCGATAGGGTTTTTCTCCCTAGCCTCCTTCTTTCGCTATTTGGGGAGGGGCTTCCCCATCCCCACTTCCCGCCATGACTTCCCCTCTCTCTATTACAGATTTTCCCCCACTCCCAGGTGCTGCTACTGCTCCTTTTACTAAGGCT
>NW_021543552.1:0-259 GCF_001605985.2 Dendrobium catenatum
CTCGCAGTTCCTATCTGCGCCTTCTAGCGTTCAATCTTCCCGAACATCATAACTAATGAGCCAATAATGAGTGGCTTAATAAATTGGGCTTAATAAATTGAAATTGATCACTTACTCATAAATATGAGTCGTATAAAAAACAACTCTATCATAAATATGTAATGAAACAATTTTATATATATTTCTATATTCAATATAGTAATTAGCAAACAAAATTGAGGAGATATGTGATATTTTTCCTATTTTGTTAAGAAGAAAA
>NW_021543553.1:0-504 GCF_001605985.2 Dendrobium catenatum
TTATGGAGTCGAGAAGCATAATTTTTTTGATTGGTTCAATTTTTCCAATTGAATGAGTATGAATAAAGGATCTATGGATGATAGTACAAAACTTTCAATCGTAACTAAATCTTCAATTTTTGCGCTGAAAAAGGGGGAGATTGAAGCCAAATAGCTAGAAAATGATGGTTTTGGTTTACTAGAACCCTCGGCTTCTTGTTTCAGCTCGGTAGAAACAAAATTATTTTCCTTAGGATCCCACGAGTAGAAAACAAATAGGGAACGAAGTAACTAGACTAGAGACTAGAAAGATTTGATAGAATCCCCCTCTTCTAGAGGGATCATCTATACATAAAAATTCAATAAAAATATAATTATTTATAATTCTCTCGCCCTTTTAACAAATAGTTATTTGATATTAATTACTTGATCTATAATAATCTTTACATGCCAATGATCAAACACAACCAAAAATTGATAAATATTTTTTATATTAATCAAAGAGAGTCATGGCCTTGCAAAAAT
>NW_021543554.1:0-304 GCF_001605985.2 Dendrobium catenatum
AGGATTATTGTAGTCGATAGGCGACGGTGGTCGGAGTGGACTGTAATCGACAAGAAATCGTGGTCAGAGTGATCATAGTAGGCAGACGACGGAGATCGGAAGGACCGTAGTCGAGGGGAGATGGAGGTCGGAGTAGTGGACCGTAGTCGGCGGGCGACGGAGGCGGAAGGACCATAGTCAGCAGGCAAAGGTGGTCAGAGAGATCGTAGTCAATGAACAATAGAGATCAAAAGGATATAGGAATTTGTCGAACAAACCGCACTCCTTGGATCATAATCAGCGGGCGACGCTGGTCGAAGTGGAC
>NW_021543555.1:0-258 GCF_001605985.2 Dendrobium catenatum
AAATGCTATATACATGCTATGTACAAGCATTACACACGCTATATAAAAGTTTATACAAGTATTATAAAATCTATGTACGAGCATTATACACAAATATACAAGTTTATACAAGCAATATATATATAATGTACAAGTTTATATATTATATGTATAAGCATTATACACATTACTTAAAATCATTATACACACAATGAACAAATTTATTCAAACAATATACACACGCTATGTACAAGCATCATACCGACTATATATAAGTTT
>NW_021543556.1:0-917 GCF_001605985.2 Dendrobium catenatum
CAATTTAAACCCATATAACGTAGTGACACCTTAAGGACAAAAATTAAGGACTCGTCAAGCAAACTTAGAAATTTTTTAGGAGCTAGGATAGATCCTGAATTGACATGAAAATTTCAACACTTAAACTTATTGACTTCTGAAACATCCCAGAATTTTCTAGGAATTTTTAGCAGTCTTTAGAGCCCTTAACTAACCAACCCTAATTAACCTGCTAAATAAGGCCCCAAAACCTTCCGAAAATTACAATAAATACATTTTAGGTTAGAAAATTAACCATAACACCTTGAACTGACCAGAATATGATCCTTGACCTTAAATAAATAGGGCTCCCTAGTTCGACTTCAGGTTGACCCCTAATTTAACCTTAGGTGGATTTTACCCTTTTGCCCCTAAGAATTCATTAAAAATTATTAAAAATCCCAAATTTTCTCAATACACTTGGGAACACTTTCTTAGGTCATTCCTAACCTTTGGGGGTGATTCCAATCAATTTGGAGTTGATTTGGATCAAAACAATAAAAACAGCCCTTTAATAGGTAATTTAGAAATTTCCTTGATTACCCCGAACTTAGAAAATTCATAACTGATTGTAAAAAATTCCAAATTAGTTAAACTCACTTGCATTAGACTTCAATTAGGATCTAGTATTTATTAAAAATCTTAGGTTTCTAGAAACTGACCTAGATTAGAAAGTCAACTTTTCGATCAACCGTAGTTCATCTAGGGCCCGAAACGTAGAAAATTCATAACTTTGCCTAGAAAACTCCAATTCCAGCCTAATACCTCGCTAATTACTCATCTTAAGGTCTAGTATTTACCTAGAGTTTTAGGAATACAAAACCTAGCCTATTTTCTATAGTAACTTTTTGAACCCTTAGTCTAATTCCTAGGAGGACCCGGGACTTTCTAAAATTGGC
>NW_021543557.1:0-244 GCF_001605985.2 Dendrobium catenatum
AAAAAATTTTGAGTTAAGGTCAACCCGAATCCGAAACGATTCGGGTTCGGGTTCAGTATTTCGACCCGTTTTAAAAATCGGGTAGGTTCAGGTTAACCTTTTGATCGAAATTGATCTAAAAGTGACCCGATTTTGACCCGAAAACCCGAAATTGACCCATTTTTTACCCGAAAAGAGGAGATTGACCATTGTTTACCCAAAAATTAGCTATTTTTTTGTTGGAAACGGGTCATTCGGGTCGTGT
>NW_021543558.1:0-832 GCF_001605985.2 Dendrobium catenatum
CCTTTGGTTGCCCGTAGACCATCCAAAAGGAGCGGCATGATTCATCATCGTCCAGAGCTCAAAATTAAACCTGCCGTAGCACCCAAAATCCCTCTATAACGAAGCAGCGTCTGATTTGGATTAGAGCAGCAACAAAGATTGCTACCAGCAAATCCAAAAGTAGAGTTAATTGCCTGCCGAATTACTCCAGTTTTCTCCAGCAAAACAATTGGGCATAGAAGAGTTTGGCGGAACCACAGAAAGACAACATAATAGAGCCAAAGTACCACCAGCAGTAACAAGCCGCCCTCCAAAACAAATACCAGCATATAACCGAACTCATAAACAATCCATGAAACGAATTGATGATCCCAGAATAATTGCCTGCCCAATTGATACCAACAAGCAGATTCACGAAGCACAAAGAAATCGTTCCAGAAAAAAAGCCAAACCGAACCAATGGCTAGAAATAGGATAACATAAGCTTTTCTTTTATCTGCTTTCCCCATTTCCAAGTTTCAAGCTTAAGATACACAACTCTAAAAACCTTCTTAGCTAGGGATATTGCACAAGCAGCCCTCCCCTTGTGTTTCCTCGAGTTACGCTCCAACCAAATAAAATAGACAGCAACATTTAGGATAAGCAAAACACCCAGTTTAACTTCCCTAATAATATCCAATCCAGCAATAAATTGAAACGCTTGAGCTAGATTGGGTCTAAAAAGAAAACTGTTGAACTGAGGGATAAGCCTGCAAATAACTTGAAAAGAGTAGTCACATTCAAAAAGGAGATGCGCCGTATTTTCAGGATGAATATGACATAGAGGGCAGAAAATGTCCCCACTAGCAATGTT
>NW_021543559.1:0-275 GCF_001605985.2 Dendrobium catenatum
GAGATAATCATTCTAAATATTTAGATATTTTCTCAGAAATTTATACTATGTGGACAATGTATTCTTTTATTTAACTAGAAAATAATTGTAACCAAAATAATTTTGTTGTATATTTAAAGCTTAAAAAAATATTATGAATAATCCCTAGTAATCTCATGACATTCTGAAATTGTGAAATTTTGTTAAGTATTTGATTATATTGCCTACCAATAAATCATTTTTCAAAATTATGAAATTGATTTATTTACATTTCTTTTACTATAATGCAATGATAT
>NW_021543560.1:0-409 GCF_001605985.2 Dendrobium catenatum
GACCCTAAGTACAAGTCTGTATAATTTCAAGTAGCTAGGTGATTTTATGTACTAAAAATCAGGCCAATAAAGGGTGTCAACATATTTAGAAAAGATATCAAATTAATCCCTCCATTTATTGGATCATTTGAAGTAAGTGAGAAGGTTGGAAAATTCACTTTTACAGGTTGTTTCTATCATACCATATGTCTAACATTCACAACGTGTTTCATTTGTCTGTATTGATGAAATGGGTGCTAGATATGAATCAAAGAGTCCTAAAAGCCAATATAGAGGTGCAACCCAATCTAACTTACAAGAAAGAACCTAAATGTTTTTTGGCTTTTACTGTAATGCATTTAAGGAACAAATAGTTTCTAATAAACAGGATTTAGTGGAAGCATAGATTAGAGCAGGAAGTAACCTAGGA
>NW_021543561.1:0-278 GCF_001605985.2 Dendrobium catenatum
TCCCACTCTGATACCATTTGAAAGTTCATCAGGGATGTTAAGCCCTTATGAACTAATCCCGAGGCTAACCAAGAGGGAGGGTGAATTGATATTTAAATCTTCTTTTACTAAAAGAAAATTTTTTTTATAGCTTATAGTAGAAATAAATTAAATCAATAATAAAAAGATCAATCAGAGAGTTCACCAAAGCAGTTAATCACAATAAAAATAAAGTGCAGAAATAATAAAGGAAAGAACACACCAGATTTATAGTAGTTCAATCAAACCTTGGCCTACAT
>NW_021543562.1:0-351 GCF_001605985.2 Dendrobium catenatum
ATTAATGAAATATGAAATAAATATTAACTATTTTAATTTTAAATAAATGTTTTATATTAATTATTAATTAGATGATAAAGTTAGATTGCTTTTATATTCAAGCGACCTGTAATTCTTCTCACATTATTTATTCTTATTGTATAGAAAAATTAATATTAATGCTGATTGGAGCGAAAAAGAGGCTCGCCTCTCTAAGGGTTAGTTTGTTATTGGATTCGGCATAAGATTTAAGCAGGATTTAACCTAAATCCAGCCAAATAGTTTTTTTGCGCGCCTGTAAATCCCTCGACGACGTAAATCCCGTATTTACGGCATAAATTATTGTAAATCTAAATCCCATTCTTCGGAAGA
>NW_021543563.1:0-264 GCF_001605985.2 Dendrobium catenatum
AATGATGTATGTTAGTTTGTTGATCATGCACACACAAAGAGGGAGCAAAAAATGATTATAAATATTTTAACTTTTCTGTTCATCGTACTGTACGATCTGGTGTAACAGAAATAAATTAAAATAATTTTTGTATATAACTAATCGTACTGTACGATCACCACATCGTACTGTACAATCTGTTATAATTATTGAAAAGTTATTCGACTCGTACTGTACGATCCTAATCATACTGTACGATGTTTAAAACATTGCCTAATTTAATCC
>NW_021543564.1:0-285 GCF_001605985.2 Dendrobium catenatum
AAAGCAATTACATGGTCAAATCATCCTGGATGATCTCAATATCATCCGGGCCGATTAGACATCATCTAGCTTCATTTCAGGGCGATGTTCAGGACAATTTTCCACATATTTGAACTAATCGGCCAGGACGATATGCCTATCATCCTAGAAAAAAATGTCGGCAACTTACATTAATGAGCTCGTTTTGAGAGCTTCTATTTAAGCTATGGCATGGAAACTTTTGTAAGTGTCTTTGGCATCCATTATAACTCCGTTCTTGTGGGGGAAACTTGAAGAGAGAGCTTG
>NW_021543565.1:0-339 GCF_001605985.2 Dendrobium catenatum
ATTTGGCCAACTTAGAAAAGAAATCATGTACAATCTAGAGAATTCGTACAGTACAAAAATGTTTTGTATAGTATGAATGGAAAATTAATTTTAGGCTTGCACATAATGATAAAGATTTTTTTCCAAAAATAAATCAAACAAGGTCCATGAAACACAAAAACAAAGTAATAAAATGAAAAATCAAACCCAAAATAAAGAAAAATCAAACTAAATAAACCACAAACATAGAACAAAACACAATCATAAAAAAGAAATACAACACAAATGCAATTTGCAAAATTTTAATTTTCAAGCATGAAGATCAATAACACCCAATATGGTTCTTAAAGTACTAAAAGT
>NW_021543566.1:0-358 GCF_001605985.2 Dendrobium catenatum
TGACATAATCTCCTATGCCACAACCAAGAATCATCAACAAGAGTTTTTAAGCACAATAAAGCTGCAAATTTAATATTATTTAAATCAAGCATATAAATATTATTGATCTTCTTTCCCTCCAAAATAGTGTTGTTATTTAAACTTATAATGCAGGTAATTGCCAAGAATTTTATGTTGAAGCCCTTATATCAAAGCTGACTGATACTGAGCAAGTTGTATTTCAGTCCATCCACAAGCAAAATATTTTCAATCAAAAGGTTCTTGGAATTTTTTATTATAATTGAGCCCACCCTTTTCTTGGTGGTTATCTCCAAGATTAAACTTGCCTTCTATCTTGGTTTCCAGCAAAATAACTTGA
>NW_021543567.1:0-208 GCF_001605985.2 Dendrobium catenatum
AGTATCTAACTCAATATCATCAATTGTTAACGGTATTTAACAAAATTAAATACTTAAGCTATCAATAACAGTTTATGCCCATAATAAGTACATGAATATTGCTTATGAATACATGTGTATGAGGCCAAAAAAAATAGCAAGGTTGATTAGTAATGGTAGATGATATAAATGCTAATAACATTAACCTTATTAACTAACAGCAAAGGTT
>NW_021543568.1:0-265 GCF_001605985.2 Dendrobium catenatum
AGTTTAGGTATTCTTTATTTTAGGAAATCGGCCAGGAAGATATTTATATCATCTAGGATGATCTAACTCAATCATACCTAAATTGATCTGGTATTATTTGGAAATAATTAATGGCTAATTGATACGATCACATCGTCCGGGACGATCTTATGATCGGCCAGGACGATGGCCTGGATGATTGACTTCGGCAGCACCAAATCAGGGCGATGATCAAGACGATTAAAATCAATTTTAAACTAAATGTTCGGGACAAACTAATCGTCCG
>NW_021543569.1:0-851 GCF_001605985.2 Dendrobium catenatum
ACGAACAAGAACTTTATGCTGTCGTCCGAGCTTTAAAACATTGGGAGCATTATCTATTACATCAAGATTTTGTCCTTAGCAGCGATCATAAAGCATTGCAATTTCTTAATAGCCAGAAGACTATTAATCGTATGCATGCTCGGTGGATCCTCTTCCTACAGAAGTTCACTTTTGTCTTAAAACATAAGTCTGGCAACCAAAATAGGGCGGCGGATGCTCTTAGCAGACGGACAGCATTAGTAACTCAGCTTCAAACTGAATTGACGGGGCTTGAATGCCTTCGGGAGCTGTATTCCGAAGACCCAGATTTCTCTACAATCTGGAAACAATGCAGTGACCTCCAACCCGTCGCAGATTATTCCCTCCGGCATGGATATCTCTTTCGAGGCAACGCCTTGTGCATTCCTGACTCATCCTACCGGCAGCAATTGGTCAAAGAGGCACACTCCGGTGGCTTGGCTGCCCATCTTGGACGGGAGAAAACTGTACAGCAATTGAAGGCACGCTTCTTCTGGCCTAAACTTCACCGAGATGTCTCACGTTTTATTGAGCGTTGCGCTATCTGTCAAGAATTCAAGGGAACTAAACAAAATGCCGGACTCTATACTCCCTTACCTGTTCCTGATTCCATCTGGGAGGACATTAGCATTGATTTTGTATTGGGATTGCCACGGACTCAAAGGGGAGCTGATTCAATTATGGTCGTTGTCGACCGTTTCTCAAAAATGGCACACTTCGTTGCCTGCAAAAGAACTCTTGATGCTGTTAACATCGCACGTTTATTCTTTAATGAAATTGTGCGTTTACATGGGTTGCCGCGAAGTATCACGTCCGATCGTGACGTTAAATTT
>NW_021543570.1:0-383 GCF_001605985.2 Dendrobium catenatum
CCCTAAAACACTAAGATTTGGATTTTAACTAAAATTTCCTTTGCCCTTTTCAACAAACAAAATATACAAACAATTCTAACTAAATCATCCTATATAGGACCTACCAAAACCACACAGCTTTCACACACATAGATGAGTTTGCTAGGACACGACTATTAGCTCTAGGTTAGGCTGTTGTGCTGCTTTACTTTTTTGTACTTTGTTGTGACGCTCTGCATGTGACCCGTGTGCTGTTTGTTTTTGCTACTTATTGTAGCCTTTCTGTGATGTTATTTCTGTACTGTTTTCTAGCTTTATTTTCTGTACTGTGGTTGTGACGTTAGAATACCCATAGATTAGGCACGCTCTTTTATACTAATGCTGTCTTCATGCAGGTGGCCGTG
>NW_021543571.1:0-226 GCF_001605985.2 Dendrobium catenatum
AGGAATAAACGGGAAAAAAGAAACATCAATTTTTCAATAATCCTTTCATAAAATATATCTAATTGAAGATCAAAGCACAAAGTTTTGAATCAAGAATCAAGATTTTCAAATTCAAGTATCAAAAGTATCAAGAGTTTTCGTAAGCTTTCTAAGAAGTACAAGAATGGTAAGCATTAACTTTGTGGGCTTATTTTATGTCTCTTGATAATTGGTTGGCGCACTGCGC
>NW_021543572.1:0-201 GCF_001605985.2 Dendrobium catenatum
GGAGACTTGAAATTTTATTTTTTATACTATCAGAAGCCAATCTACAATGACAATAAGGGTAGTAAAAGGATTAAAAATTTGGATAGTTTTTATAGAATAAGATTAGGGTTGAAATTTTATGTAGATTTCCAACAATTTCACGTTATGCATGTATAGTGTGATTTAGAGGAGGCCAATGCTACAAACATGAAGATGAAGTTC
>NW_021543573.1:0-258 GCF_001605985.2 Dendrobium catenatum
ATCTTAGGAGTGAATTTAAGTGTTTGGAACCAATTTAGTATTTTTTAATTATTTATTATGATTAATTATTATATTTCCTTATTTATTAAATTTTGATCAATTTTTAGGGTGTGATAGGGCTCTTATTTTTCTTGGTTGGGTATTTAATTATGAGCAATTAGCATTTTAATTTATACTTTTTGGATTTAAAAAAAATTAATTATGATTTAATTAAAGTCCTGAGTCACTTATGTAGGCTTATTTTAGGTTACCTAGATA
>NW_021543574.1:0-344 GCF_001605985.2 Dendrobium catenatum
GCCGGTAAATTAGAGAAACCGCCGGCAATTTACCGGTGGTCACCCGACGGCATCCGACGGTCTTCCGATGAAAGACCGGTGGGCTTGACCGCTGGTACTACCGTTGGTACACCGCCGGCCGCCACCGGTATATTACCGGCGGTGTACCGACGCTTTGCCGGCGGTGTATCGGGCGTTTGCCAGCCGCCGTATCCACCGGTAAGCTGTTGGTGACAGGACCGCCGGTGAATCGTCGGTAAAATCACCGGCGGCCCCTTCGCCGGCAAACCGCCGGGACCCAAGAGTGAATAAACCGGCGGTCCAAGCCGCCGGTAAACCGCCAGTTAAATAAGCCACCGGTAAAA
>NW_021543575.1:0-327 GCF_001605985.2 Dendrobium catenatum
TGGGATGGGATTCAATACCCTTGAGTTCTCCATGGACGGACACTAGTTAGTTAGTTTGGATGCCAGTAAGAAAGTTCCCCCAGTGGTTGAGTTGATTGTGGGAACTGCACCTACCTTGCCAGTAGTCAATGATGAGTAGAAATAGTCAGAACCAGTCGTTGAGGTACCCACTAAAGTTAAATATGTTTTTGAGGAAGGATCCAGTTCTAGGTTTACCTTTGCTACTAAGAACCAAAGAAAGAACTATCTGAGAAGACTTAGGAAGAAGATCTTCAAAGCCAAGAGAGTTATGCCTTTTAAGACCTTGGCTCAAGTAGAGCCTGAGGC
>NW_021543576.1:0-479 GCF_001605985.2 Dendrobium catenatum
GTCGGTTCTAGAAACTGCTGAAAACCGTTATAAGTCAGTTAATCGTTTGGACAAAAATTTATTCGTCTGGACGAAATTTTTATAAAGGACCGATTGCCCCGGACGATTATTAATTTCGTCTGGACAAAAATTTTCCAGTGGACCAATCGCCATGGACGATAATTTAATTTCGTCTAGATAAAAATTTTCCAGAGACCAGATCGTCCTGGACGATTATTAATTTCGTCTGGACAAAAATTTTCCAGAGGACCAATCGCCATTGACGATAATTTAATTTCGTCTGGACAAAAATTTTACAGAGAACCAATCATCTTGGAAGATTATAAAATTCATCCTGGACGAATAGAACTTAGAAAAATTTTTAAGCAAGTTCCTATTCGTTCCATGTGCTCAATAGGAGATAACTGTCTGATCGTCCCGTACGAACGGATACCGTCCAGTATGATCAGTATAAATTTTTTATGATCTCCTTATGTGTG
>NW_021543577.1:0-1195 GCF_001605985.2 Dendrobium catenatum
GCTAACTTTGGGAATATAAACACTACTGAAGGTTATTGAATTACACAACGTCCATTGTTTGACAACTTAACTTTTGATTTTTGGAAAAATGTTTTTACAATCTACTGATTATCGCATGTGGATGTTTATTAAAGAAGGGTATTCTCCACCTTCTCGTAAAATTAACGGAATTAAAACAGAAGTTGCTTTTACTGAATGCACTTTCGATGAAAGAGATTTAGCTCAATTGAATGAAAAATGTTTGAACTGTTTTTTCTGTGCTTTAAAGTCTAAGGATTACATGTGTGTCTCCACTTGCAAAACTGGTAAAGAAATTTGAGATAAATTGTGTATCACTTATGAAGGAACTAATGAAGTAAAACAATCTTGTTTGAATATTCTCTTGCATGACTACGAACTTTTTTGTATGAAACCTTCTGAATCTATTTCTGACATGTATACAAGGTTTACTCAAATTGATACTTCATTGCATGCCTTAGGAAGAAAACTTTCGAATTTTGAAAAAGTAAACAAAATTTTGAGATGCTTGCCTTCATCGTTTGATGATAAAATCACTGCTATAACTGAATCTAAGGATTTGAACACGTATTCGATTGACAACTTACTTGGCTCACTCATTTCTTACGAGCAAGGGGTGAATCAAAGAAATCTTAATGCAGGTGAAAAAAAGAAAGAGAAAACAGTGGCACTAAAGGCACACAAATCTGACTCTGATTCTTCCGGGTCTAAGAGCGATGAAGTTGCCTTAATCTCAAGGAAATTCAGAAACTTTCTATGGAAGAAGCAAAAGTATTATTAGAGAAAAGGTAAGGATAATAAATATTCTAAAGAATCCTCTGATGTTATTTGTTATGAATGCAAGAAGTCTGGACATGTGAAAGCCGATTGTCCTACACTTCAAGATCACTCAAGAAAAGGAAAGGGTGAGGAGAAACCCAAGTTCAGGAACGACAAGAAGAGACTCCAAAAGGCGTTTAGGGCGGATTCTGCATCAGATTCATCGGAGACAGAACTAGAAGATGAGACAACAAAGTTATGCTTGATGGCAGATGATCACCTTGATCAAGAAGAGGTATGTGAACTTTCTTATGATCAACTTCTTGAATTTTCTGAAAAAAATCATGCATCATATAGGAAACTCAAGAAAACACATGCTAGCTTAAAATTGGAATTTTTGGAGTTACAAAAAGAGCAT
>NW_021543578.1:0-270 GCF_001605985.2 Dendrobium catenatum
TATATGGCCACTACCAAAAAATAGGGTTTTCGCAGCACAATTTTTCACCTTTCCCGGCGGTTATAACCGCTACTATTTTCTTTGCAGCGGTGGTAGAACCACTGAATTACCGCTGTGTTTGCAATGCGCTGCAACGGCCTTCCGCAGCGGTTTCAAGACCGACGGGGAAGCTATTTACGACATGCGTATTTTTGCGGCGGTTATAACCGCACTTCTACTCAAACGAAAGTAGTATTAAGTAGATCATCTTGAAATTTAGTAACAGATTTT
>NW_021543579.1:0-220 GCF_001605985.2 Dendrobium catenatum
TAACCTATGTTCTTGTCTCGTTAATTCGAGTCTCCAGGTCGGGTCGTAACAAAAGCAATATTAGAGCCTAAAGAGTATCTTAGGAATGTGAATCGTAATGAAAGAGCCATATGAATGATTTATGAACTTAATTGTGAAGAATTTAAATATTCACTTAATAATATAATTAATTAATTTTTAAATATATCAGGTATGCGAATGATCAAGAGGAAGTAGTTGG
>NW_021543580.1:0-420 GCF_001605985.2 Dendrobium catenatum
AAATATTTTCTTTTTAAAATCTAATAAAATATTTTCTTACACTAACATAAAGGAAAAGAAAACTAAATTAAAACTAGGATGGTTCCACGAAGAGCATGGTTAACCCTTAGCACGTGTAATAAAAAGGAAGAATCCTAACTTAAAGTAAAGGAAAACTAAATTCAATTAGGATGATGCCATGAAGGGCATTGTACTTCCCTAGAATGTCTAATCCTATGGAAAGGTAGAATACTAACCTAAAAAAAATTGAATTAAACTATGATGGTGACACGAAGGGCGTTATCCACCACTTGAACATCTAATCCTTAGGAAAAGAAGAGTGTTAACCTGAAAGTAAAGAACTGGATGCAGTCTAGATATCATGTTTAGTATTTGTTTGTGTACTAAACTAGTGAGTATATCAATGAATTCCTTAGTGCA
>NW_021543581.1:0-278 GCF_001605985.2 Dendrobium catenatum
TGTATTAAAATAAATATTATATATGATATCTTAAATTATATTAAATTTATCATAATTAAAAAATAAAATAAAATTCGTATATTTTAATTTGAATATTCTGATAATTTTTCTTTTTCTTTTGATTTTAGTCAATAATGATCGTACGAAAATTGCTATGATCGCTTTACCACTTGGATTTGATGGGCAGATATAGTGGCCACTGCCCACTAGCCTTCTAATATTTAATGGATGAAGGATCTCATCTCTTACATCTGCAACCAATCTTTGTGTTGCTATTT
>NW_021543582.1:0-333 GCF_001605985.2 Dendrobium catenatum
GTCGGATGTTGGAGGGATCATAGTCTGGGGACAAATGTCAGAGGGATCATAATCTGGGGACATGTGAAGAATAGATGGTTATTTATAAATTTTTGAGAATGATATGACAAGTAATTATGGAGAAAATAAAGGTCAAGTTAGGAGTTTTCTATCTAACTACTGATATTAGTTTCCTTAATCATAGAGCATTTATTGAATATTTGAGTGCTTCAATAATGTCAAAATTGAGTGATCTTAAGTTTATTGGATTCGTCTCATCGAGCTGATCGATTCGATTATAAGCATGTCATATTTAGATATCATTTGCCCATCCAATTAATTCTTCAAAGCTTT
>NW_021543583.1:0-295 GCF_001605985.2 Dendrobium catenatum
GAAGGATGTATCTCCCTAAAGGGAGATAACACCTTTCTTTTTTTTTTTTTTGAAAGAAATGCAGAAAATTGCATTAAAAACAAAAGGGAAGCTAAGTACAAGTAATAAGGGGATCACATTCTTCCATAATTAAGTCTAGCATCAAGGAAGGAATATGATCAAAAGAAGAGCTATCAAAGAAAAAACTTTCTCCAAAGCCATAGTAGCACAACAATTTGCTACTCTATTATAATTTCTAGAGGCATGGAGAAAAACCATCTTATTAAAATCATGTAAAAAACAAAGATTTTGATGC
>NW_021543584.1:0-342 GCF_001605985.2 Dendrobium catenatum
TGTTAGTTTTGTGGAAATTGTGTAAATTTGGAAAAGTGAAAGTAAATAATAGAAAAATATACAATATGATTTCAAAAGGAAAGGTTCCAAAAGGCAAGCAACAGAACCAACGTTCAAGCCCGAAAAAAGGTACGTCTTTACTTTTTGTAAATTTTAATTATTTCATTATTATTTATTAAATAAACTTTCTAATCCCTATTTTACCTATTTTCTTTTCTTTATTGGATGAATTGCGAGGAACGGAATCGGTCGAGTGAACAAAAGGACAAGGAGCTAATGACATCAGTCGCCTCTATCCAACCAGATAGAGGTACTACGGGCGGAACCACCGGGTCGTAGCCC
>NW_021543585.1:0-384 GCF_001605985.2 Dendrobium catenatum
GACAGGGTTCAAGCCACAAATAGAAATAACCCACAAAAACCCTGATGATGTCCGTGTTGAATATAAATCTCAATTGGAGGGCTTCACAAATATTTTCAGGTTTTACCCATTACCCATTTGAAATCAAAAAAATCTCAAGATCATCCAAATCCAAAATGTTTAAAATTAAAATTACCCATCAATGCTCAAAGAAACATCCATCCACCCTCCACAACAGTTTATTAGAGTGGACAAGTTGAAATTTACTTTAGCTCACATAAAGCTAATACCTAGTCAAAAAATATGACTAGGATCCATTCTCAAATAATATCCTATAAGTAAGGACGTGGTATATTTCCCATGACCTATGGTTTTGCCAAGAAATAGCACCGCATGATAAACGAT
>NW_021543586.1:0-290 GCF_001605985.2 Dendrobium catenatum
ACCCAGAAAGATCTGAATTTGAGACAGAGAAGATGGATCGAGTTGATCAAGGACTATGATTTGACTATTCAGTATCAGTCTGGTAAGGCGAATGTGGTAACGGACGCTCTGAGCAGGAAATCTTCTGGACTATTAGGTTTGCAGCTTACTTGTGATGATTTCCTGATTCGAGAAATGGAGCGTTTGCAGTTGGAGGTGATTTCCTCCAGTGATTTGGATTTGGCTTAGATGAGTATTCAGTCTACTTTGGATACAAGGATTCAAGAAGCCCAGAAGTCAGATTCTGACTA
>NW_021543587.1:0-396 GCF_001605985.2 Dendrobium catenatum
ATGCAGGCGATTTAGGCCAAGCCGGCTGGACCAACTCAACACTAACCCACATCTCCCGGTCCAACTATGAGATCCTACTCCTCCCAAGTGACCTCTCGTACGCCAATCTCAACCAGCCCTCATGGGACTCCTACGCCCGTCTCGTCGAGCCACTTACCAGTCGCCAGCCATGGATGGTCACCGAAGGCAACCATGAGATCAAAACCATACCTCTCATCAAATCCACCCCCTTCAAACCTTACAACGCCCGATATCATATGCCATACGAGGAAAGCGCCTCCCATTCAAACCTTTTTTACTCGTTTGACACCGCTGGCGGTGCCGTACATGTCCTTATGCTCGGCTCGTACACCGACTTTGACGCCAACTCCGATCAGTTCAAATGGTTGCAAGCCA
>NW_021543588.1:0-311 GCF_001605985.2 Dendrobium catenatum
TACTGTACGATAACTCTGTTTCGTACGGTACGATCCATATCAGCATAAAGGACAAATTCGAGTTAACGCGGTTCGGTATGATATTTATTATGTATCGTACTGTACGATACATCTGTTCGTACAGTACAAAACTTTTGGTCAAAAGTCGTACTGATGCCTCGGGACGATCGATATTCGCCTGATCGTACTATACGATACTTATCGTACTGTATGATTTGACTGCCTTTTCCCGAAACGACCAGTCAGAATATTAATTGTCTATCGTACTCCGGACTTTCCTATAAATACCCTTGCCTAGGCTGTTCAATTCA
>NW_021543589.1:0-304 GCF_001605985.2 Dendrobium catenatum
TCGGTTATTCGTCATCGCATTCATCCATTGCGGTCATGAGTCGTCCTTGCGCTTGCCAACACAATCGCGCCCAACAAGGTCAGCTAGTTAGGTCGAATTGTGTTAGAGGTGGGTTGGGTTTGGCTATAGGTTTGTGACACATTTAGCTGATTGAGTCCGGTCAAATAAAGGCGGATAAGTTTTGGGTTGAACTCAAACCCGATACGAAAACCTATTTTGACACCACTACTCCATTCCATCAATTTTATAATATTTTCTTACAATTATGAATAGGAGTAATATTCTTACGTAATTTGCTTTAAAT
>NW_021543590.1:0-209 GCF_001605985.2 Dendrobium catenatum
TATCCAATTTTATTTATCAAAGCATTGCTCGTTAACCTGTGTGGAAGAGGTTGATATAATCTACCAAAAATGTTTGACTATCTGAGTTTGTTTATTAGAGCATTGCTCGATGACATTATGTTGAAAAAATTCACCAAAGATGTTTGACCTTTTCAAGGTTGTTTGTTAAATTTTTATTCAATGACATTAACATGTGTTGAAGAAGTTGA
>NW_021543591.1:0-336 GCF_001605985.2 Dendrobium catenatum
ATTTTACATCCTAACCTTAAGATTAATAAACTGGTTCATGTTCAGTGCGGTGTGCCTCTAACGGAGGTGCCTGTTGTCAACCTTGACTGTTCCAGGGATGAAAAGGGGGTTGTGGAGACTGGGGTTGTTTCGGAAGTTATTTCTAAGGTTTTGTCTCCTAATGCTACTCTTTTTATCCCTAATGAGGTTTTGCCGGTGAATGAGGTTGTTGAGCCTCCTAACGTTTATCTGGGTGAAAATTTGGTTGCCCCGATTCTGGATCTTGCTAGCTTAAATGCCGTGTCTTTACCCATTACTTCGGTTTCTCCTTTGCTGGATGTTGGGGGGGAACTGTCT
>NW_021543592.1:0-330 GCF_001605985.2 Dendrobium catenatum
CAACGGGAGACATAAGGGGTCAGAATCCGTTGAGATTTTATCTGTGTTAGGGAAGGGAGGCATAAGGGGCCAGAATCCGTTGAGATTCTGTCTGTGTCAGAGATATTTGAAATCTGATGTTGCACTGCTAAAGGTTTTACAGTGTAACTTTTTGTATGTCTTTGAGATGTTAATTATGTACATTTTGAGTATTTTCTGAAAGATTTTTACTAGATATTTTGAATTCTGCAGTATTTTAATTGAACTACAAATTATCATGATGTTGAAAAATGTTTTGTCAGTACAATGAAAGCCTTACAATGTTGTTGTGAATGTTCTGTGGTAATTTGG
>NW_021543593.1:0-267 GCF_001605985.2 Dendrobium catenatum
CCTCAAGAGGAGTAAAAGGAATAGCATTAGGAGACAAAGCCATAGTGACACCACCAGAACTTCTCCCAACGACCGCCCCAGTACCATCATTTACAACAACATCAGGGATAACACCATCCAAAGTAACATCAACAACCTTAGCAACAGGGGATGCCGATCGCTCGATAACCAAAGCATCGGTATGAATCGCAAGAATAGAATCCCCCCAACATTCACACAAGAATTAGAATGAGGAACAATTAGAGAATCAACATTATTCTCAGGTAA
>NW_021543594.1:0-551 GCF_001605985.2 Dendrobium catenatum
CGTCCAAAAACTATAAATTTTCAAGTCAATACGCATTGGATCGTCCCGTATGATCGTGGATTGTCCTGGACAATTTTACTTAAATGCGTTGGAAACGAGCCTAATGTATATGGGTACGAAATGACTTCATACACACACATCATCCCGTACAAATTAGGTTCATCCGGTACAAACGGTTATTCCATAGGTCAGTTCCCAAAAACTACAGAACATCACTAAAATTTCAGAGTCGGTTCACTTCGTCCTAGGACAAATATGGGTTCGTCCGAACAAAATTTTTTAGAGAACAACTCGTCCTGGCACGATTATAAATTTCATCTGAACAAAAATTCTCTAGAGGAGATTTCATCCCAAAATGAGTACACTTCATCATGGATGAAAATACACAAGAGAGCAATTCGTCTTGAAAAGAATATAAATTTCGTCTAAACGAAAATTTTCCAGAGAACATTTCGTCCTGGGACGATGTTGGTGGAATTTTAAAAATAGGTTTTGAAAATTTTAGTTTTCTTTGGGAATTTTGAAATTAAGATTTAATTCTAATTCTAGAA
>NW_021543595.1:0-220 GCF_001605985.2 Dendrobium catenatum
TCTCTCTCTCTCCCCCTCTCTAAAGGCTCTCTCATGTCAAGACAGCAGCATTCAATGTCTTAAGCATGAGAAAATTTGGGTCCCTTAAATAGAATTTCAAGAATCGACATTATCGTCCAGGATGATATAAATATAATCCTAGCCGATCAGTACAAAATAAGCTCAATCAGCTGGGACGATTCAGGACGATCAGAAGAAAATTGATTACATCGTCCAGGAT
>NW_021543596.1:0-230 GCF_001605985.2 Dendrobium catenatum
ACACTTTATTCGTTTTTTTATTGTGACCTATTATTTTTGTATTTAAAATTGTGTTGACCGCCAAAAAGAAAACACAAAAAAAGGAATAAAAAATTTTGTATCCCACAGAAAATCTTATCTTCGCTACAATCCCGTTGCTACAGTCGCCCCATACCTCTGCAAACGGCGTCGTTTGCAATCTTCATGCGTACTTCACCAAGCGAATATGAACGAGCCCTTATCGAGCCGAG
>NW_021543597.1:0-322 GCF_001605985.2 Dendrobium catenatum
AACATCACCATTTTATTTTTAGTAAACGCTTCTTTATGGTTCAGATCAACAGTTACATCATCTGGTTCTAGGTGCACTAGATTTTTGTGTTTAGAACATGGACATCGAAACTTTTCTTCTGATAAAAAGCTGGGCAGCTGTTTCGCTTGCTGAATGAAAAAGTTCACCCCATGATGAATTCATCTGTTAATGTCTTCCGACCTTGAGAAAATCGGTTATACATCCAACTTCTTTGATTTCTAATATCCATAACCTATATATAAGAGTAAAAAAGTAATTAATTTTTATATATATCTAATTAGTAGATCCAAGATATTTAAAA
>NW_021543598.1:0-216 GCF_001605985.2 Dendrobium catenatum
TGGCATAAAATGCATTCTTTATGCTACTTTGTATATGGTTGGCTTGCTTTAAATGATAGTATGAAAACTTCTCATGCACTTATCTAGAAAAATAATTTAGGTGCCTTCCACCTATGCCCTTTGCAACCACTCTATGGAAAGCTCTAACTGATAGAATTCCGAATAGAGGAAGGAAAACGCAGAGAAGAGAAAGACTTAATTTTCATTCATCGATTC
>NW_021543599.1:0-546 GCF_001605985.2 Dendrobium catenatum
TGGTGAACTTACCTCGAGACAAGCCTTGAATCCGATGTACTAAGGTGCGAGTTCGCCGGAGCAACCGTGTGGATCCCCATCCACACTCCCTTAAGTTCCTCCCCCTCACAGGATCTTCTCCCTCTCAATTTCCACCCTTTCCTCTCTCCCTTTCAAGCTCTCACTCCAAGTTTCCCCCACAAGAACGAAGCTACAATGGCTGTCAAAGACACTAACAAAGTGTCTTGCCATAGTTTAAAAAGAAGCTCTCAAAACGAGCTCATTAATGCAAGTTGCTGACATTATCGTCGAGGACGATAGGCATATCATCCTCGTCGATTAGTTCAAATATGAGAAAAATCATCCTGAATATCGCCCTGAAATGAAGCTAGATGATTTGAAACTTGCAAGTCAAGTTTTGGGGGGGGGGGGGGCCTAGGGGGGGGGGGTCTAATTGTCCCGGACGATCTTGCGATCGGCCTCGACGAAATCCCCATTAATTGCTTTCCAAAACTGCGTGAGAAATTTGGGAAAAAATTGACCTGGATCGGCCAGGATGATATTTTA
>NW_021543600.1:0-210 GCF_001605985.2 Dendrobium catenatum
TTGGTTGTTTTCTGAAGATTTTTGTCCGGGTATTTTTTATTCGACTGTGGTTTTAGTCGACTGGATTTTTCTGTGTGATTGAAAATTATTTGTGCAGTATAATAAATGTTCTGAAATGTTGTTATCTATATTCTGTGCAAATTTGGTATTTTGTGATTTTTAGAAAAATTGTATAAATTCCGTATACTGCCGTTGTGTTGCCCGATTTTT
>NW_021543601.1:0-1044 GCF_001605985.2 Dendrobium catenatum
TGGTTAGGAACTACTTGAAATCAAGTATTTCCTATCAGACTTCATCAGCATTTTTGGCAGGATATGTTTATATTAAGGACTAGCTTAAGTATTGCGATTAATTTGTCTTTGAGCATAACATATCAACCGAAGATAAATATTATTTTGACTGACTATACAGATTCAGAGCTTTATTAAATTTTCATTTATGAATAATAAACTCTTCCATGCATATTTCCTTCTATTTCTGTAGGCGGAAATATCTTACCAACTTCCTGATTACCTTCCTGATTTACAGATACTCTAAGATGCACATTGATCACATCATCCACTTTTCCAACGGACATCCCCAGACTTGTGGGTACTATTTTTTTTATTTTTCTGCTTGATGCTTGCTTGCTCTGCCCCATCCTTAAAAGCCCATCTTCAATCTTTTTTACCTTAGTAGATAAACCAAATTCTAAGCTCTGGTGGTAGCTCTAGCTGTGTTCAGCTTCAAAGGTCTTTCGCCTTGACTTTTTCAGTTGTCATTGGAAGGAGCATGCTTTTTTTTTGGTCCAGAGCACATATTTCGTTCCTTAATGGAAAGTGAAAAAAAAAATGCTGAAGGCATAAATTTAGTTAAGTACTAAAAGAATATAGATTTTCTATCGGGATTTCTCATGTTTTCTTTCTCTCACTACTAGGATTATTCTTCCTTTCCTTTGCTGCGTGTTATATTTATGGTGGCAGCCCTAGCTGCATTGAACATCAAAAGAACTTCAAATGTGACTTACTCAATCCAGTGTCCAGTTGTTGTAAGAATTACTGGTATTTATTATTCTTGGCTTAACGTTGTAAGTTTAGAAATTTACTAAATACATAGGTACAAAATTGTGTTAGTTGTTTCATGTTGTATTTTGATGAAATTATTATTCTAAGATTGACAAGAATATGGAGCAAGTACGTGATTACTAAAATTCATAATTCAGAAATTATTTTTTTGCTTAATAAGAAGTCATATTGATTTTAATTTTTTGTCCTTATTTACTTGCTCCTGTTGTCCAAGACTTAGTAGAACAAATA
>NW_021543602.1:0-753 GCF_001605985.2 Dendrobium catenatum
CAAGGTGATGGAAAATCACCTAGAAAGGGCTTTAGGATCTAAGTCTTTAGCCTAAGAGTTCTGGGTTTGGATTGAACCTAAGGGCTAGGAGCTAGGAAAATCCTAGGATCTTGGACTCAAGGAGGGGTTAAGAGTGACCTCATACAAAAATGAGGTCAACACATGGTTAGTGTTTGGGAGACACCGCGGTGGTTATTTTTTTGTTTGTCATCCATCACGCCAAGAAAGGTGTGCATGGGTTATTAAAAGCATTTTTTTTTAAAGGATCTTTATTACCCCGACGTGCTAAGAAAAGCGCGCACAGGTATCGCCTGCTTTGTTGTATGAATTGCACCAAGTTTCCTCCCACCACGCTATGAAAACCATGCATGGGTGGTCCCTTAGCGCGCCATGAACACCGAAAACATGACTTTGGAGGGATATCCGCCTCGCCAAGAGAACAGCAATGAAATTCCTCCTACAGTGTTAAGAAAAGTGTGCATAGGTGGCTGTTCACTGCACTTCAAGCATCGAGATGGATTTTCCCAAGGTTTAGAATGTTATACCTTGGTGACTGGCGATGATGCTGGCACGTGGATCAAGGTGAGAGAAGAGTGAGCTTCACTTATTATAATTTACCTTAATAATTAGAACTAATTAATATTAACATTAATTAATAATAATTAAATATAAGTAATTTATAATTAACCTAAATGAATAATAATTAATTAAAAGTAAAACTAATTAATTAAAATTAATTGCTATTTAATTTGA
>NW_021543603.1:0-1395 GCF_001605985.2 Dendrobium catenatum
AAAATCGGAGACCGTTTGGTAACTCAAATTACGGTTTAAACCTTCCAACAACGCTTTGGGTACATGATTTGGATCCATTTGGGCTCGGATTGAGTTGAATTTGTTGTCGTTGGGTTTGTACTCTGAGACGCTCAGTTTAATTGTAAGCTTGTTGAAATCGGAGTTCAGATGGTCTCCAAATTAATTTTTGAAATTTTCAACTTGATTTTGCATCGAGATTCGTGCCCGATCAAGATAATTTCATGATGACATATCAATTAATTACATTTTTTATTTTTTTTAATTAATTCTCCATGACATTCATTCTCTTAATTTCTACGGATCCTTTCTAAAATTTTGTTTTTATAGTATAATTTTAGCATAATTTCACTTGATTATAATTTTTTATGAACAATAAATTTGAGGAAAATCTCTCATATTATATACACTAATTATCTTATAAGAAAATAAATTAACATGTTTCATATTATTGAGTTTTTTTTTTTTTTTTTTTTTTTTTTTTGTTTTTTTTTTTTTTTTTTTTTTTTTTTTGTGAAATATGGCACAATGTTCCTTTGGCAGTTTAGCACATATTACCAAGAGTAACATTATCATAATAAAATATAAGCAAAGTTCATCGATTTTTTCCTGCTATAAACTCAAATTATAAAAGGCATGAATTATGAAATTGCTTAAGTAGCCCATAAGAGGTGCTCGCTTGAGAGGTTTAAAAGGGGGCAATACTTTGTCTAGAGATCATGGAAGGACTTGTCCGGCCATATTGACATGAATCACTTGTTTGGGTTCCCAGGCAACACATCTCGCACAGGGCGACTCAAAGGTTTCTTAACAAGTCCGCAACTAGGCATCTACCAAGTACCATGATTTCATTATCAAGCACTCGCTCTCCCTCAGAGCGACCAACCCTATTATCCAAACTCAATGGCAGAAAATCATATATTTTTGGTTATCAATTCACCTTATTAGGGCTTACCACAACTCAACCTACCTCAAGTCACTCGTTCGTTCCTTTATGATGACTCGAGGCTCATCATAATTATCCAACATCTTCCAACAACATCATATCATCAGATTTTTCCTCCTCCAACCTGTAGACTCATCTAACAACATGGGGCTCATCATTTTCTGGATTCGCACAATGCTCACTTTGTACTATCTCACTCGTTCAAGACAATATAGATCTTCAAACTCAGCTATCTCTCATTAGATTAGAGGGTGATATGTATCTAGAGTATTGTGTATCATTGTATTTATAGATAATATAGCATTCTACTTTTTTTACTTTTCTTTGTATATAAAAAAGTTATCATGAGAAACAGTTAGAGAGGACTTTTTCACTTCTTTTGACAATAGAAAGTCCATCAATTTAAAAGCTCTAATCGTTTGAACACTTTC
>NW_021543604.1:0-285 GCF_001605985.2 Dendrobium catenatum
TTCTTCCCTTAGAATTGGGAAGTACTGATGTGATTTTTGGAATGAAGTGGCTGCAGACTTTGGGGGAGACCAAGGTGAATTGGGGAGAACTCAGGATGGAACTGGTAGTGGAGGGGAGAAGAATGGTGATACAGGGAGATGTCGGCCTGTCTAGGACGGGGGTGTCTCTCAAGTCCATGATCCGAACCATCCAGGAGGTTGGGGGTAGATACTTGGTGGAGCTGCAACGATTGGAGAAAGTCAGTGTTGGTGAAGAGGGAGACATTCCTCTTGAAGTGCAACCGG
>NW_021543605.1:0-850 GCF_001605985.2 Dendrobium catenatum
TACCAAACAGTTTTTAGGATTTAACACATTTCAGATTTCCTAAATCCTGATTTACAGGATTTATTAAATCCCACTAAAGTAAAATCCCACTTGTTGCCAAACAACCCCTTAGAGTGACATGAATAGTGAATAGGAGGGAGATCAAGGATATGTTGGGAGTGGTTTGAATGGACGGCTGATATTGATCCCCTTGATCGTGGACCGTTTACTTAGCATTTGAATGTCTTAATGATATCAAAATTCAACGATCTTGGGCTTGTTGGATTCGCCTTGTCAAGTTGCTCAAGTCAACTATAAAGCATATCACATTTGAAAATAGTTTGGTCATTCAATTTATGTTTGAACTTTCTAAAGGGGCTTATGGTCTTCAATTTTGACCCATTGGGCTCGAATTGAGTCCAATTTAGTATCGTTGGGTTCAGATTTTTAAGACATTTAGTTCGACTATAAGTTTGTTGAAATTAGAGTTTGAATGACCCCATATTTAATTTTGGAAGCTTTTAACTTAATTTTGCCTTGAGATTCGTGCCCGATCATGATATATTAGTTGATCCCCTATTTTTGGACTTTTGGAGCGCTATTTTCGGACGTCAAAGCTCCAAAAGTCTGAAAATATGTATTACAGCTTTTAGAAAATTTTTGTTATAATTTGAAATCCCGGAATAATCCAATTTTGGGCGTAGAGCTCCCAATTGACTTGAAAAGTATCAAAATTGAGTCTAGGATGTCAAAAAATGATCCCACGGACCATAAAAATGTTCTAATCGGCTTGCCCGGGCCAAAAATTGGGCTCAAAAATTGATTGAACCAAAACAGTCGCCAAAAATGACCACCGGTGTGCATGCTTCTT
>NW_021543606.1:0-303 GCF_001605985.2 Dendrobium catenatum
TTGAGCATGGATTAACAGAGGGAGTCCAATCTATTTATGCTAGGGGGTTTTAGAGGATATGCTTTAAATGTCATCTATAGCTACTTGGTTGTGCTATTTTATATTTCATAGCTATGGCATGATTTTCCATCCCAGTACTCTTCCTATTGCAAGCCTGATTATGAGTGGGAGGACTGTTTCTCTAGCTCCATCAGTTCTTGCACCACAGTTTGGAATAGATTTGTGCTTAGAGATCCTTTGGCATTACATTCAAAGTTGGGTTTACATTCATGTCATTGGCACTTTTAGCTATCCTTTGCAACT
>NW_021543607.1:0-1613 GCF_001605985.2 Dendrobium catenatum
TCAGGGGAGGACAAGTCTGCGGGGCACAGAGCTTGAAACTGGGTTTCCAGTAGGGTTAGCTAACTCCTTTGCTAACTTGGCCAATGTATCTGTTTTTCCTTTTTTAGATCTAGGTATTTTGGCCAAAGTTACTTCAGGTATTAAGCACAAGAGCTCCATTGCTTTATTGTGATATGGAATGAGCACGGGCTTAAGGACTTTGTAGACTTCAGCTACTTGATTGATTATCAGTTGGGAGTCTCCAAAGATCTTCACCCGCGTAAGACTCATCTGAATGGCCAACTCTAATCCCAAAATCAGAGCTTCGTACTCAGCTTCATTATTGGTACGAGGTTCTGATAAACTATAGGAGTACCGTAGAGTATGACCCTCAGGAGACACAAAAATCAGGCCTAATCCTACCCTAATCATAGGAGTTTCATTTAGATTTGATGCTTTAGCGGATGACGCACCGTCAAAGTAAAACTCCCAAATAGGGGACTCCTGTTCATCCACACTCATAATTGATTCATCAGGTAGATCATCATTAAGTGGGGAATCAGCAGGAATCGGGTGATCAGCCAAAAAGTCAGCTAGAGCCTGTCCTTTGACGGCCCGCTGAGGAACAAAAGTGATATCAAATTGTAGTAGTATCATAGACCATCGTGCTAGACGACCTGAGAGGGTCGGACGGGTCATCAAGTACTGCAATGGATTGACTCTAGAGATCAAATTAATTTTATGTGAAAGCATATAATGCCTAAGCTTTTGTACCGCGAAGATCAGGGCTAAACATTGCTTCTCCATCGCCGGGTACTTAAGCTCTGCAGGAATCAATCGTCTGCTAAGGTAGTACAAGGCATTCTCCTTGCCTTCCTCATTCTCTTGAGCCAACAATGCACCTAAAGACTCATCCAGGGCCGTAGTGTAGAGAATCAACGGCCTGCCTGGGATCGGTGCAGCTAAAACAGGGGGGTTCATCAGGTAGCGCTTTATACTCTCAAAGGCCTCCTGACAACGCTCATCCCAACGGAATCGGGCATCCTTCTTCACTAGTGCAGAGAAGGGATGACACCTTCCAGAAAGGTTGGAGATAAATCTCCGCAAGAAAGCAAGCCTTTCCTGAAAAGATCTCAACTAGGTGAGACTTTTATGGGGTTTTAAATCCACTATGGACTTGATCATGGAAGGATCAATCTCAATGTCACGATAGCGGACTATAAACCCTAAGAACTTTCCTACACTAACTCCAAATGCGCATTTTAAAGGATTCATCTTTAAGTCAAACATGCGCAGACGATTCGTAGATCTCCAAGGACCTTGCTTTTGACTACCAAATCATCCACATAGCATTCAACTTGCTCGTGTATCATCTCATCGAAGATAACAGTCATAGCGCGTTGATAGGTGGCCCCGGCATTCTTGAGGCCAAAGAGCATCACCTTGTAACAAAAGACACCTATAGGTGTACAAAATACAGTGAATTTCTCATCCTCAGGGTCCATATTTATCTGATTGTAACCAGATGAACCATCCATGAATGAAAAGATGCTATGTGATGATGCTATATCCACCATAAGCTCAGGAATGGGAAGAGAAAAATCATCCTTTGGACATGCCTTATTTAGATCACG
>NW_021543608.1:0-315 GCF_001605985.2 Dendrobium catenatum
CAACAAAGACGATTGTACCTAATGACAAAAAGTTTCCGGCGTGGATAAACATATTCACAAGATTAAAACACCGCAAGCAGAAGTAATGCACAATAACTATAACACTCATGAACAAAAACCACTATGAATAATACTAAGGTGTAGTTTGTTTTACTGAAAAAAATGCAAAATAAAAGGAAATATAGTGCAAAAGAAATGCAAAGTATTTGAAATGTTTATAATAATTTTGATGAGTATAAAATAAAAGCATTTGATTACCTTTTTTATGTTTGATTTGAAGTAAAGTGAAAGCAATGTAAAGCTCAATGAAAGCGA
>NW_021543609.1:0-621 GCF_001605985.2 Dendrobium catenatum
AAACCCTTAAAAGACCCTTAGTTGTGAGTATATCCTCAAAATATTAGAGAATAGGAGCTCTCTCTCTAACATAGGGAATAACAAGTCACAAAACAAAATCAAAGTCATGTGATGAAAGCAATGGCAAGGTTTTAAATAACCTGAAAGATATATAAGAAATTTGGATATTATGTATAAGATAGATTATTATTGTAGCAAGATAGGAAGAATCTTAGTTTCAAAAACAATTGGCTAAAATGAGTTAGACTTTTGTTTAGAGAAAAAAATCATACCACTAAATAAGGTCGGAAGGAGGGAAACCATCAACAGTGTTTCTCCCTTTAACCAATTTTAGAAAGCTAAACACTATCTTCAAAATTCCAAAATCTAAAATATTGAAAAGATTCAACATATGAAAAACCAATTTTTTAAAAATAAAGAGAAAACAAAGCAAATTAAAATAAATACAAAGCAAAAATAAAACACACTGAAATAAAAACACATTTCAAGAAATTATTTAAGCAGCAGGTTTAAGCATTTATGAGCTGCGAGCCTTCATATGTCCAGTTATCCTATGATCCCACGAGGTCTTTGGTGAGAGTACATCTGCAAAACTCAACAACAGTCAGATTTAGGAACCCA
>NW_021543610.1:0-361 GCF_001605985.2 Dendrobium catenatum
GGGGGGGGGTGAATTAGTATTTTTAAAAATCTTTCAATCAAAAAAACTAATATTAACCAAACCAAAATTCACCACAAAGAAAACATGTGAAAAAAATTAAATACCAAAAAAGCAGTAGAAATGAACACAAAATTTATAGTGGTTCGGTCAACTCGACCTACATCCACTCCCCGGAGACGCCCTCTGAGTATTGCACTAAACTCAGTGACTCTCCTTTTGCTCCCACAGCAAGGAAAAGAAGCCTGTATAAAACCTCCTTTCCACTGACACCGGTGAGAAAGAAAATCTAACTCCTTTTGCTTCCTCCTGAAGCAGGCAGAGAATTTTGATCGATTGCTGAAGTGAAACTCTCTCGAACCTC
>NW_021543611.1:0-412 GCF_001605985.2 Dendrobium catenatum
TGACTTTAAGAATTAAGTTCAAGGATGTAGATGCATCATGATCCAAGGTTCCGAACAAAAAGCATTTAGATCATTACCTGATTCAGGCTTAGAAGACAGCTTCGGAAGTTCTACTAATTTCTTACCCTTCCCCTCAACATCAGGGAGTTGATTTTTATCATAAAGCGTAATTGATCCATAAACTTCTCTATGATCAAAGGTTTTTAACAGTTTCTTGAATCTCGATTCATAATTCTTCTATCCTTAATAACATCGGCGTTGCTTGACAATGATGAAATCTTGATAGATGATGCGGACGACCTAGTAAGGATCTGAAGGTGGAAGATTTTCAGGAGGTGGATGGTACTCCGACGGTGGTCAGAGGTCCAACGCTGACATGAAAAGAAGTGGAATACATGTAAAAAAAAAAAAA
>NW_021543612.1:0-324 GCF_001605985.2 Dendrobium catenatum
GATCAAAATTCAAAAGTTTACAAAAACTAGATTTTATGAATCCCTCTCTGATACCACTTGAAAGTTCGTTAGGGATGTTAAGCCCTGATGAAAAAGCCCAAGGCTAACCAAGAGTGGGGTGAATTGATGTTTTAAAAATATTTTCAATCAAAACATAAACTCAAACCAATCCAAAATTCACCACAAAGAAAATCAAAGTATTAAAATTAAATGCGTAAATAATAAAGGAAATAACACACCAGACTTATAGTGGTTTGGTCAAACCTTGACCTACGTCCACTCCCCGGAGGCACCCTTCAAGTATTACACTAAACTTAGTGTCTC
>NW_021543613.1:0-256 GCF_001605985.2 Dendrobium catenatum
CCCAACAATAACAACAACAACAACAACAACAACAACATCAAGCCTTAGTCCCACTATGTTGGGTCGGCTACATGAATCCTTTTTCTCTATTGTGTCTTGTTAAAAGTCAAATTCTTGTTTAAATCTAATAAACAAGATCATTTTTAATATTTTATAACCAAGTTTTTATAGGTCTACCTCTACCTTTCTTAACATAAGTCAAATTTAATATCTCTACTTTCCTAACCGGGTCATTGGAAGGCCGCCGTTTTATGTG
>NW_021543614.1:0-1094 GCF_001605985.2 Dendrobium catenatum
GATCGCCTTCTATCAAGCTCAAGCGAAGGATTCACTAAATCGAATCGACAGAAACCTTCGCGCAATAATGTAGATGAGAATGTCGTCGGCAACCATACCGAGGTATTCCTCTTCTTCGTCGCTATACTCGTCCGCTCCACGCAAACGCCATCCGTCCCGCCAAACTCCCACCGTTGTTGATGACTACGCTCCGCTCGAACTCCCTCTCCGATGGCGTGATCCGCCGCCGGAGTATACACCGCTCGAGCTTCTGTTGCGATGGCGCGATCCCCCTCCGTTCCAACATCTTCCGTCTCCAAACTCCTCCCGTTCACGCGAGATGCAACAGATCACTAGCTGATCACAACCAAAGCAATAAGCTGAAGCCGTTCCAACAAAGCTCTTACATCGATGATTTCGACTCCGTCGATGCAGCCGTATCCTCCCACTCCACACCTCCCGCAACTCCTTCCACTCCTCAAAATCCCACGGCCATTGCAGAATCCACCGGGATGGATAAGCTACTGGAGGTCGTCAAGGTCTCCAACGATGCCCCATCGGCCAAGCCGTCGTCTCCACCACAGGCAGCGTCAGAGACATCCCCTTCCCAGAAAAAGCCCACGCACGTAAGGCAGGTATCCAGCACCGGTCTCATGGTTGATTCTGTTCTCCCAGCTTCTCAACTCCACTCGTCGACAGCAGACGACCAGACTCCCGCACACCCAGCCGCCGATACCATTCTCCCGTTGCATCCCACTCCACTCTGGCCCCAGCAGACAGAGAACCCTCTCTGCTCTCGCGATTTTGCTCCAAGTATTGAGCTCGATCTCTCACGACCAGATTCCAGTCGTGCCACCTGCTCCGACTCTGACATTATGAAAGAAGCGGGCAACATATTTGATGAAGAAGACTCCAATGCATACACCCAGCACTCCGACACGTTCATTCCGGAGACTGAAACTTCTTCAGACGTTCACCGATGGCCCAATACTGTGGAAGGATGCCCCACCGATGGCAGCTCTGATCATTCTGAGAACTCCAAAGCCCTAGATCACCACCATCGCTGGCCAGCGGCCATAAGCAGGCAGTCGAGTCTGCTGATCACGAGCCTGGGT
>NW_021543615.1:0-305 GCF_001605985.2 Dendrobium catenatum
AAACTATACAAGTTGCAAAAATGTAAAGCTTGCAAATTGCAACTATCTTAACAATCTCCCCCTTTTTTATGATGGCAAAATAATTATTATTTGTATGATTTTAATTTAAACAAATCTCCTAAACTCCCGTTGAATTGATGAATACATGAAAATAAGGAGGTATTTTGAACAAAAGAACACAATTTTTTGTTTTTAAAAAATTTTTAACAAAAAAATAAAAAATACCAAGACAATATCACAAGTCAAAAGACACAAAATCAAAATATATGTATACACAAAATACAAGCATACAAACACAATAATTT
>NW_021543616.1:0-295 GCF_001605985.2 Dendrobium catenatum
ATTTTAAACTTTTAAAGTTATGAGTATAAAACTTTCATACCCTCACGAGTCTCACGTATCCAGGCGAAAACAAAAGCGGCACACACTCGCAAAAAAAATTAAGAAAAGCAGGCAATCCTAAAGGCAATCAATTCATCACGTCAAATGTTAACTAATTAATAAATGTCCATCGGCAAAGTTGCCTTACTTATTACAAACCAGAGTTTTACAGAAAGTAAAGTGGCCGGGCACCACTGACAACAACCCAGATTCTAAGACTAATAATGACGCAAGTAATTTTGAGTGGGATACTCTC
>NW_021543617.1:0-838 GCF_001605985.2 Dendrobium catenatum
TAGAAAATAAATAAATTAAGGTAGAAAAGAATAAACTTAATCAGATAATATAAACCAAATGGTAGAACATTAGGTTATACAAGTTTTAGCTCATTCTCAAGATACTCCATATGTTCTAATAGGTAGACCATACCTGGAGGAATATGACTTATACCCCTATCCAAAATTGTTTGTAAAACCATCATAAGAATTTTTTATGGCACTGGAAGCCCCAAATAACATCATGTGCATTTCAAAGCTACTTATTATAATGCTAGAGGCAATGGTGCACTGTTATTCAAATAATTTATCAATAATTTACCTAATATCACTTTTATTACTATTTTAAACTACCTAGTAGATCAGTTTGTACCTATAATGAGTTGAAAACCATGGTTATCAAAAAATTCTCATGAGTAAAGCACCATAGGATTATCAGGGATCTATGAATTAAAACCTAGCAGATTACATCCTAAGATGGAGGAACCTTAGCAAAAGATGTGAGCCATAGTTACAATAACATTATTCTATATAGATCCTTCTAATATATTTTATTAAAAGTTCTTTATTTTAATTATTTTAGAGAGAGAAAGTCTGAGAAATTATAGAGAGAGAAAGTCTGAGAAATTGATCAAAATTTTCAAATTTCCTTCTAATATATAATTAAAAGTCCTTTATTTTAATTATTTTAGAGAGATAAAGTCTGAGAAATTGAACGAAAATTTTCAAATTTCCTTTTTCGCGGGTTTGATGGAATCAGGATGGCGGCAAATTCTCTCCGGAGGTTTCCAATTTGATCGCCTGACTTCTTCTAAGCATCCGTCGATGGCGATCAAAGCTTACTCATCTTCTCCTCCAG
>NW_021543618.1:0-260 GCF_001605985.2 Dendrobium catenatum
ACGAAGAATAAGGAGGGTGTGAGTGAAGACGAAAATACAACGAGAAAACCACGAACCCGGCCGTCTCCAAGGTTGGTGGGTGATATGATTTCCCTCTCCAAGGGATCTCAAATCACGAGTCCGGACCCATCCTGCGGCTGGTGAAGACTTCGATTCCTCTCATATGAATCCCACTAACGCCCTCTCACAAGAAGAACGCAAATGTGGAAAACAATTTTTCATCTTAATCAACCCCCCATTACAATAGCTTAAGGCCCTTA
>NW_021543619.1:0-209 GCF_001605985.2 Dendrobium catenatum
TGCTGGCGTCTCTTCTGCTTCCTCTTTAAAAAGCTTCCGAATTGTCTAGTCATCAGTGCAATATCATCTTCATCCTCAGGTTGTGAGTGTTCACTCCCTGACTCTTCCACTTTTAGTGCAATATTTTTCTCCTTTCTTGGTTCACCTGCATCAATCTTTCTTTGACTTACTCCTCTCATAAGCAATGAGTGAACCAAGAAGATTGTCAA
>NW_021543620.1:0-301 GCF_001605985.2 Dendrobium catenatum
AAAATCGTCGGGCCAACCAAAGCACAATTAAAAAAAAAGCAGATATTATAGTTCAAGGAATTTATTGGGTCGAAAAGAAAGAAGGCCTCCGTAGGTGTTCAGCTGGAGAACTAAACTCGAAAAGTTGTTGTGCTTAAAGTGCTTGGGAAGAAGATCTCTCGAGAATCTCCAAAATCCCTTTATAGTGTGCAGCAATCTGTTCTTTTCAGAGCAACAAAGAGGACATCGAACTAAATAAAAAGAAAAAAATGTTTTGCATCACTTGATTAGTAGCAACAAAGAGGACATCAAACTAAATATA
>NW_021543621.1:0-491 GCF_001605985.2 Dendrobium catenatum
TTGTCGGAGCCAAGTCGGACAGTCACGGGTTTGCCGAAGAAGCGGTTAAAGGCAGAAAGTTAATTTCACAGTCGGCGAGCTCCCATTGTTGTTCCGATCAAACTGTCGCAGCTTCCGAGCCGACCGAAAGGGGAAGTCGTCACTGGAACTAAGTCGAATAGCCACGAGGGGTCGGAGAAGCCGCTCAAAAGGGAGAAAGTTGCCTCTGCAGCCGGCGAGCTCCCGCCCGTTGCTTTCGATCAAAACTGCGTAACTTCCGATCCTACTAGAAAGGAAGTCGTCGAATGGCGAAGTCGAACGGCACTGGAGGAGGGGGGTCGGAGATGGGATGAGAGCGAGAGAGTAAGAGAGAGCGTCGAGAGGTCAGAGCGAGCGAGAACGAGAGAAAAAACTTCGGCTTCGTTGCTTCGTGCCTTTAACGACTTTAATGAGTCGTGCGGATGGTCGTGGGCAAAAAAGACACGGACATATCAGCGACGTGCTGAATTCGG
>NW_021543622.1:0-291 GCF_001605985.2 Dendrobium catenatum
AAGCCTATAGGATGCTAATGGAAGGCTTACACCTATTTGACAAGGAAACTAAAGAAACCAAGGTAGGGAATACCTAACCTTGGATCTAAGAAAGGGCATCACCCAACCTTAGGCCTATAGGATGCTGATAGAAGACTTACTCCAAATAGGTAAGAGAATTGGAAACCAAAGTGGGGAATACCTAGCTTTTGGAGGGCATCACCCAACCTTAGGTCCATAGGATGCTGATAGAAGACTTACTCCTAATGGTAGATAAACTGGAAACCAAGGTAGGAAATACCTAGCCTTGGG
>NW_021543623.1:0-923 GCF_001605985.2 Dendrobium catenatum
TTTACCTGTTTCTCTTAGAAGATCTTTGATGTATTTTTGTTGTGAGAAGAAGATTCCTTTACTGGAGTGAGCTAATTCAATTCCGAGGAAATATTTCAGTCTACCAAGTTCTTTGATGTCAAATTCCTTGGTAAGACTTTTCCTTAAGCTGACTTTCTCCTATTCATTATTTCCAGTCAAAATAATATCATCAACACACACTAATAATATTGTGACTTCCCCTGAGCTGAGTGTTTGAAGAATAGTGTATGATCCCCTTAACTCTGTCGATACCCATTCAAGAGCATGTATTTAGAGAATCTTCCGAACCAGGCCCTTGGTGATTGTTTGAGCCCATATAGGGCTTTTTTTCAGTTTGCACACCTTGCTACCTTCAGATTTTCCTTTAAACCCTGGTGGTATTTCCATAAATATCTTCTCTTCTAAGTCCCCATGCAAGAATGCATTTTTCACATCCAATTGTTCCAGGTGCCAATTATACTTGGCTGCTAGTAAGAGTAGTATTCGGATAGTATTCATCTTGGCTACAGGCGCAAACGTTTCTTGGTAGTCAATGCCATATGTTTGAGTAAACCATTTTGCCACTAGTCTTGCCTTATATCTCTCTAGTGTGCCATCAGCATTGTATTTTACTGAGAATGCCCATTTGTAGCCTACCGATTTTTTCCCTATCGGTAGATTGGTGATCTCCCAAGTTTTGTTCTTCTCCAGGGTCTGCATTTCATCCTTCATGGCATGTTTCCAATTTTTATCAGATAAGGCCTCAGAAACATCTTTAGGAATATGGATATCTTCTAATGTAACAAGGAAATTTTTGTGTGACGATGAAAAGTAGTTGAAGGATATAGAGTTGTTTATAGGGTATAAGGGAGGTGGTGAACTTACCTTATTTCCATGAGATGGTTCAGATTCTTGGATCTGCT
>NW_021543624.1:0-762 GCF_001605985.2 Dendrobium catenatum
TGCAACGTTAGGACGCGAATTTACAAACTCTACCGCCACGTATATTCTCGCACGCAACACATATGAACATGTAAAAGTACAGTATCAGCTTTAAATATTACAACCAATATGCCAAGATAATGTTTAACGTGAAATAAATAAAAAAAAAATCACATTAAAGTATTTAATTGTTCTTTTTATAATCAACAGGGACACTATTAACAAATTAAAAGTGCCAACAAAAATAAAATTTAAAAAACTGTCAACTAGGCATTCGTCAGCTACTCCACAACACTTCTGAACAACTAGGTAAGAATTTATGCTCTTTACCATACATTATCAAAATCAAGGAAGCTATAAATATTTAAGAATACAGAATTACAATGGCTTTATGATGGGCAAACAATTTCAAAGATACAACAAGTCTAAAGTTAGATTAGATATGTGTATATTCAAATCCTTCATCGAGTTGCCTCCATCCTCTTTGATGCAGATTGAAGCTCAATAAATCACTTCATCAAAGTGATTCATAATTCTCAATGATGAATAGCGCACCATCATGAAAAGTTCCCTGTGAAGTCATAATGTAAAATGCATAATGTATAACACTTCATTTTAAACTTGACGCATAATATTAAATAATTATAAATAAAAAATATATTTATGTGAAATATTATAAATAGAAAGGTAAATCATCATGATAACAAAAAAAATCTAAAATGAGTTTAAGGCCTCATTTGGGACGCCTTTTTTATTGCTTCTGAAAACGGAGTTTTAGTACAA
>NW_021543625.1:0-990 GCF_001605985.2 Dendrobium catenatum
AAGACTTGACTAATTCTTTGACATCTCTCAATGGGAAAGAAAAGAACTTAGAGGAAGGAAACTCTTCTTACTCCAAAAAGAAGGAAAAAAAATATGAAAATTAATATGAACACCACCCCTAGGGCCACTAGAGCTACTAATCAATCCTTTAATGGCTAAATATATTTTGTGGAATATTAGGGGTATGGGTGGCTCACTATCCAAAGATGAGTGAAGAATCTTTGTAGGATCCATGGTATCCATTTACTTGTTTTAATTGAATCTTTAATTAATGCTACTAAGTTGGAGGCTGTTAGAATTAATTTGGGTTTTGACTTTTGTTTTGGTAACTATAATAATAATATTTTACTTTTTTGGAAGTGGACCATTTCGGATCCATGGTATCCATTTACTTGTTTTAATTGAACCTTTAATTAATGCTACTAAGTTGGAGGCTGTTAGAATTAATTTGGGTTTTGACTTTTGTTTTGGTAACTATAATAATAATATTTTACTTTTTTGGAAGCGGATCATTTCGTTACATGTTATTATGGATAACCCTCAAGTTCTTCACACTAATATAAATTTAAACCTTGTCTCTTGTTTTGCCTCTTTTATCTATGCTTCTTGCTCTAGAGTTGGGAGAAATATCCTATAGGATCAACTCCTTGAATTTTTCTACTAATGTTAATGCTCTTTGGTTTGGGGTTGGTGATTTTAATTGTATTACTAATGCTGCTGAATGTGTGGGAGGTAAAGCTCCTAATTTTAAAGATATGATAAGAAATTGTAACTTGCATGACCTTTGTTTTTCTGGTAATAGCTTTACTTGGAATAAAGACATTATGTGGCAAAGATTAGATTACATTCTTTTCATCAATTTTTGGATAAATTCTTATCCCAATACTCACACTACTCACCTTAGTCGTACTTTATATGATCATCCTACCTTACTTTTAAGCATTAGTAATAATAATGACAACAATTTTATACCTTTTAGATTTCAAAACA
>NW_021543626.1:0-209 GCF_001605985.2 Dendrobium catenatum
TATTATGGAAATAGATTTAGAGATTAGATAATTTAACTTACTGTCCAACCTTTGTTCCCGCCTCGCTTGCGCGAGCTCACCGGGCCGGGTCGTGACACGTGAGCCCAAGAGAAATAATACACATAAGAACGAGAAAAAAATTAATAAGGAGAAGACTAGAAAAAGCATACCGTAGTTTACAAGATTCAATGAGACCCACCTACATCCAC
>NW_021543627.1:0-383 GCF_001605985.2 Dendrobium catenatum
TCTCAATTTTAAAATTCCCAAAGAAAACTAATATTTGCAAAACCTGTTTTCAAAAATTCCACCAACATTATGTCACTTATGTATAGTATGATAAGAGTATCATACATTTATTAGTTCATACTATGTTGTATGATCCAATATTATCCAATACTAGTTGCTCAATCGAATGTAGTTTTGTACATGATAAACCTCAAGATGATTTATTATCATACGGAGGGTCTTTCTATCGATCATCCAATATGATTATGATCATACTTTATGATCATCAATCTTAAATTATCATGATTCGATTGCTTTGTCAAAGGGATTAAATTAGGTAAGATTTTAAAACATCATATAATACAAACTAGTTTGTACAATATAGTTGGAATAAATTTAAAATT
>NW_021543628.1:0-326 GCF_001605985.2 Dendrobium catenatum
CTGAGCGACCTTGTCAGCAAATTTATTCATATCTTCAGACGAAAGTGGGAAGTTAGCAGCAGGTTCAGTCTCAATCTTCTTGCCTTTCCGATCCATTTGCCTGATCAATTCAAATCAGTCAAACCAAATCAAACCACGGAGTCAAACACGGAAAACAAAATAAATCGAATAATGCAATTATCAATTATGGATATAATCAAATCCTTTTCACTACACTGGCTCTGATACCAATTATAACGACCCAAGATCCGTGTAGCGAAAGGATTCATCTGATCGTTCTATTGCCTCATTTCTTTTTCTTTTTCTCGATCCATTATTCGTATCAA
>NW_021543629.1:0-789 GCF_001605985.2 Dendrobium catenatum
ATGTTCCAGCAAAAGGTACCCAAGTATATCAAAAGCATGTATTAATTCTTAAGAGATTCTTTAGTGGCTGAAAGAGCTGAAAGAACTAAGTTTCAAATATATTTGTTTCTTTTTCTAAGTCAAGCTTTCAAAATTTCTACCACCAAAATAAACAAATATAAATAAGGCTTTGTTTGGGACGGCTTTTTTACTATTTTTTAAAGTAAATTTTTAGTGCAAAATTTTTTGGGCGTCGGTCACTGACTTTGACTCTTTTCTTCCGATTCAACAGCGAGGTGGTTCCTCTTGGGTAAATTCGATGCTCTGATTGCAACGGCGCAGTCCATTTGGCAATTGAAGGCCGTTTGGCCCTTCAAGTGACGCACGGTGCCGACGTACACACGCATCACTTAATTCGCCGATTTTGCTTCTTTCGCTTGTTTTGAATGTACGGGTCAACAAGAAATCTATATTGACTAGGAGTTCTATATGTTAGCACTTTAAACTTATGAAAATTTGTAAGGGCTTTCATATAGGTCGACATTTTCATATTTTTAATTAAGTGTTGAAAAGTAATTTAAAAATCAAGAGAATTTTGTTGCTAGGTATATATCTACCATATTTAAACTCAAGTGTTTAGTTTAATTTTTTTGTAAATCCTTCCCTAACATTTATTTAATGATGAATTGAAAGTTTTGTACGTAGTGTCTAACTAGTTTTAAATAGGTTAAAAAATTGAAATGGGGTAGAAAATTCCAATGTGCCAAAATGGATCTCGGAGCGCCGTGATGCCTGGAGAGGTTGCATTGT
>NW_021543630.1:0-241 GCF_001605985.2 Dendrobium catenatum
CTTCCATGAGTGGGTAAAGGCTGTGTAGCAGGCTGAGGCCGTTTCGCTTGCTGAATGAAAAAGTTCACCCCATTGATGAATTCATCTGTTAATGTCTTCCGACCTTGTGATAATCGGTTATACATCCAACTTTTTTGGTTTCTAATATCCATAACCTATATATAAGAGAAAAAAAGTAATGGATTTATATATATATAGATCTATTAAGACATTAATAGATGTTCATATGACCAAACCATCT
>NW_021543631.1:0-246 GCF_001605985.2 Dendrobium catenatum
GGGTCCAACTCGGATTTTTCGGGTCGGGTTCGAGTCGTGTTTTCGTGTCGTGTCAAATATTGACACCCCTAAATGGGATGATAAAGTTTTGGTGGGATCTCGGTGAAGGGTTGCAAATAGGGGTGTCAATTAGGGACAACAGGTCAGGTCTATGTTCAACCCTAGTTGACTCGAGCTTAAATGGGTTGATCCGAACCTGACCTGTTTAGCTAGACGGGTCAGGATATACAACCCGGACCCGACCCG
>NW_021543632.1:0-259 GCF_001605985.2 Dendrobium catenatum
AGCGACATCATTTGCTTATAAGCTTTTAAGTGGCAGCTTCACATTCAGGTATAATTTCTGCAACTCAAAACTCTTAGTTATATATCAAAATTGCTACACTGCACACACAAATTATTAATAGGTATTCTAGTATGTTTAGGTAGCCAGCCTTAGGGTAGTTCACTGACGAAGATTTGGCCCTATAGGTCAAAGCTTGCCCCCTTCTGTGAGCCCTAGAGACCGTTAGGGTCATTTAGGCCTATAGAGTAGGCCACCTACT
>NW_021543633.1:0-231 GCF_001605985.2 Dendrobium catenatum
ATTTGTAGTCACCTATAGTGTTGGGTACATAATATTTGCCATTTATTTTGGATTCGCATACTACTCAATGCATAACGCAAAGAGGGGGGTGGGGGCATCTTATAGTGCTTAAGGTTTTGTAATATTGATTTAATACTTATCATGATAGGCTGATGTTGATCTAATTTGTATGGAGAAATAAAAATTTCAAGGGGTGAAACAGGTTACCTCATTGTGGTAAATGATAAGTTT
>NW_021543634.1:0-236 GCF_001605985.2 Dendrobium catenatum
ATATATATATATATATATGAAGTTTTTGGATTTTTTGTTAATTGTCATCTATGGACCCCCAATTAAGGCTTCATATTCAGCTTCACTATTAGTATGAGATTCTATTAAGCCATTGGAATATCATAGTATACTTTTTACTACATAATAAATATAAGGCCGATGCTCACCTGAATTATCAAAAATTTAGGTAGCATGATTGATTTTATTGATAAAAATCTATCAAAATAAAGCTCTTA
>NW_021543635.1:0-204 GCF_001605985.2 Dendrobium catenatum
CACCCTCCACAACAATTTATCAAGGTGGATAAATTTAAAAATCATTTCAGCTCAAAAAGAGTGAATGTCCAGTCAAGAATATCACTAAGATTCATTATCAAACCATCTTTTGTCAGTAAGGACGTGGTATGTATCCTCTAACCGACAATTTTTTTCGCCAAATGCCCCAAAAGGTAAAAAGTTATAACCTGGGCCCATTGACCT
>NW_021543636.1:0-512 GCF_001605985.2 Dendrobium catenatum
TGATTTAGGACTAACTTTAAGCACCATTCCAATCTTATGAGATAATACTAATACTATATGTATTTCAAAGAATCAAATCCTATACTCTAGGACCAAACACATAAACATAATACACCATTTTATTAGGGACCATGTTACGAAATGAGACATAGAGCTACATCATGTAGCCACTGAAAATAAGCTTGTAGATATTTTTATAAAACTAATAGCTTCCAAAACATTCAACACCTTAAGAACCAGATTAGGTGTCATAGATATTCTTGCTTGAAACTAGATGCTTTGAAAATCTAAGATTTGATTATTATATTTTCTTATTTTATCTTTCAATGTTTTATGTTTTTCTTTATGTATGAGTTTGTTTATTTATTTTAAAATCTAAGAATCTAATCACTACTAACTTTAGTAGTTGAACTTTTCTTGAAATTGAAATCTTACCTATTTTTATAAGTAGTGATTGACTCATCTAAAATAGTAAAGGAAAGAAAAATTAGTAATTATCTCTCTTCCTCTAA
>NW_021543637.1:0-236 GCF_001605985.2 Dendrobium catenatum
ATTTGAACTGATCGTACATGACGATATGCCTATTATCATGGACGATAATGCCGGCAACTTGCATTAATGAACTTGTTTTGAGATCTTCTATTTAAGCTATGACATGACACTTTGTAAATGTCTTTGGCAGCCATTGTAGGTTCATTCTTGTGGGGGAAACTTGAAGAGAAAGCTTGAAAGGGAGTGAGGAATGGGTGATGTCTGAGAGAGGGAAAAGATCCTGTGAGGGGAGACTC
>NW_021543638.1:0-200 GCF_001605985.2 Dendrobium catenatum
TGAATGATCATATAGGAAGGAAGAATTCCTAACTACATAGGATCAAATTTTAAATTTGAATCTAGGGTAGTGCTTGAGCGACATACTCTACCACTAGTAGATCTAATCCTAAGGAAGGAACGAGCCTAACCTTAAGGAGAAGAAGGCTGGAATGATCGTATAAGAAGGAAAAATTTCTAATTACAGAGGGTTGAATTTGC
>NW_021543639.1:0-240 GCF_001605985.2 Dendrobium catenatum
AAAGGATTCAGGTTATCATGCATTGAAGAAATGTATCATAGTATCTCTATAATCAAAATAGAACCAATTTGTCATTGCAGAGAGCAGGAATTTACTACAATAATTAGATTAAGCAGTTAAAGTAGATGCCAAAAAAATTATAATATTTATTTATTGATTTACTTCCTTGTCAACAAAAAAAAAACAAAGAATAAAAATAGGTGGAAAAGACAATAAAGGAGCTCACCAAGCTTGCATATT
>NW_021543640.1:0-256 GCF_001605985.2 Dendrobium catenatum
TCAAGAAACCACTCACTTCTGCTCATACTACTTCGAGTCTCATATAAGGAGTATAAGAATAAAGATTGGTCATAACATGAACTTCAATATAGAAGAACAATCACAGGTTGCACTATTAGTCTTTAGAAGTCATGGAAACCCCAGTGATAAATGTTTTGAAAGATTTCTCAATGATTTAGAAACCAAAACAATAAATTTATGTGTGCTACTGAACTGTGAAGAAGTCCAACTGGTCTTATAGTAAGTTCTTCCATAA
>NW_021543641.1:0-235 GCF_001605985.2 Dendrobium catenatum
AGATATTTATATTAACATTTTCAAATAGCCCAGCACTGTGTCCCCACTTTTCACAATATTGTAGCACTCTTATCAAATATTATAGGTACGTCAGACTAAGAGCTCAACGATGTAGTGCCAACTTATTATAGCATGTAGATCTATTTAGTGTTCTTAATGGTAGGTATATATTATGTAAAAATGCATGTTAGACCAAATGAATGGTAAATTAATACATATCATTTTCTTCATAGCT
>NW_021543642.1:0-312 GCF_001605985.2 Dendrobium catenatum
TTTGGAACTTTTAAAGAATTCAAACAGAGTGGAAAATTTTTGGGTATGTGCAAAACATATCTAAGAATTATTCACTTCAATTAAATCTTCTAGTGATTAATATTTTATAAATAACCCAAAAAATACCCAAAAGGTTTTTCTAGAATTATGATTAATGTATTAATGATCATACCGTAGAACTATGGTGATCTGATGGTAATCCTCAAGCTGAATCCATAGAGCCTAAGATCTACTAAGATAGACATGTTTATGAGGAGTTTTACTAATTTTTTATGGAATTTAAACCCTCAATTACATAATCAGACGATGCTT
>NW_021543643.1:0-283 GCF_001605985.2 Dendrobium catenatum
AACATAGAAAGTGCAGCCAATTACTAACTTATGCTTTGGGTGATAATTCTAACTTTCTACTTGTTTTCTTTTACTATAGAAATCATTTGAAGAAGCAATGGAGTCCATAGAAAAGGTCAGAACAAAAGAGGAGAGCAATTGAGCCATGGTAACACTATAGCTAGTATAATATGGTGCTAGCTCTATATTGAGTTGAATCAATTTGATTAATGAGCTGGTTTCGAGTCAATATTAAGGCTTCGTTTGGGGCAATTTTCTTACTATTTTCTAAAGCAGTTTTTTA
>NW_021543644.1:0-294 GCF_001605985.2 Dendrobium catenatum
GGGCAAGGCGAAGCAAAATTTAAACTAGGGAAATAATTAAAGGCAAAAAATCTCATGGGCAGATCTGATTTCTGAAGCATCGGACTAAGAGAGAGATAATGGTTAAAAGCCTTACGTGTTTTTGTGTTGTGTTTTTGTGTTCTTGTTTTTATTTTTATGTTTTCATTTTGTTTATTCTTTGAAATTTTTGTTTTCGTGAAAGTTTTTCCTCTGATCAACACACACATTCATTTTTCTAAAAATGAAAAATCTACTTACTGTTTTTTCTTGAAATCTTTGGTAAGTTGTGTTTGA
>NW_021543645.1:0-234 GCF_001605985.2 Dendrobium catenatum
CGTCCTTACTGGCAGGAGATTATTTTGAGAATGGATCATAGTGATATTTTTTACTAGGCATTTGGCTCTTTGTGAGTTAGGGTTTATTTGAATTTGTCCACCCTAACAGACTGTTGCGGAGGGTGGATGGATTTTGCTTTAAGCGGGTTAATGGATTTATTTCATTTTTAAATATCTGAATTTTAGGATTTGTGGAATTTTGGATTTTGGACTTTTGGAAGGCATTTAAAAATG
>NW_021543646.1:0-651 GCF_001605985.2 Dendrobium catenatum
ATCACCCTTAAATCGGTGCTTTATGTGCCCAATCTTGAGTGCAATCTAATTTCCATTAATAAATTGACTCGTGATAGTAATTGCTTAACAAGTTGTTGACCTGCTGTACAAAAAAAAAAGAAGAAAAATCCAAATCTTACCTACTCCCTGCCTTCCCACGTCGCACGATCCAGCGCTGCTCGTCGCACGTCGAAACCATACCGAGCGTCGCATCTCGCACGTCGCTCACACGACTCACTCGAGTCGTTAAAAGGGCTCGAGGAAGCGAGGCCTTCGGCCTCTGCTCTTCTCGCGGTCTCGCTTTCTCCCCCGATATCTCTTCTCCTCTACCCGTCCAACCTCGCTCCTCCTCCGGCGTCCCTTCCCTGTCGGATCGGAGGCTCCGACATTTTGATCGGAAGCCTGAACAGGAGTTCGCGGGCTGTGAAGATAACTTTCTCCCTTTGGCGCTTCTCCTCCGGCCCTCCCGTGGCTGTTCGACGTCGCTCCTTCGAGCGACTTTCCCTCCCTGTAGGACCGAAAGCTACAGCATTTTGGTCGGACACAAGATCGGGAGCCCACTTGCTGTGGAAGGTAACTTTCCTCCTTTCACGCTTCTTTGGCCAAATCCCGAAAATCCACCGAACCTAGGGATTTAGTAAATACAGGATT
>NW_021543647.1:0-706 GCF_001605985.2 Dendrobium catenatum
TAGGCTCGTCAAGTAGTCTGTAGAACTGGGAGAATTTAACATTCACTACTTGCCTAGACCCGATATCAAATCTCAAGCACTTGCAGATTTCGTAGTTGAATGCACCTTCCCAGTGTCTGATATTCAACCAGGTACTTTGCCTTCTCCTCCGCGTTGGATGTTGTATGTTGATGGATCCTCTGGAAGTTCTGGCGTGGGGGTTGGAATTCTGTTAATATCTCCGCAGGGGACTACTCTTGAGTATGGGCTCTGACTCAAGTTCCCAGAAACAAACAACATGGCAGAGTATGAAGCCCTTATCGCTGGACTAAGACTAGCAGTAGATTGTGAGGTGAAGAATCTAGTAATCCACACCAATTCATAACTAGTCGCTTCTCAGGTGGAAGGAGAATTTGATATCCACAATCTGCAACTAGCCCAATATTGCAAATTTGTGAAACTACTTTTAGCCCGAATAGAAGAATATCAAATTGTACATGTTCTCCAAGAGCAAAATGCAAGAGCATATGCTCTTTCAAAACTTGCAACATCAACGACGGGAGACATCTACAAGAGAAAGTGTGTTGAGGGGATCCATTTTCCGAGTATCCATGGTCCGTGGGTCATACAATCAATCGATGAAATAAGGGAGGAGTCTTGGATCAATCCCATCTTTCTTACAAGATGGGGTGTTGACCTCATTAGTCGAGGTCAATTTCCCCGGATT
>NW_021543648.1:0-322 GCF_001605985.2 Dendrobium catenatum
TTAAACTCATACAATTTTCACAAAAACAAACACTTTTACCTCTAACACTTATACACTTCTCCCAATCCTAAAATCATACTATACACTTTTCCTTATCAAAATACTTTTAAACATTTCAATATTCAAAGCACCTTTCTACACATTTCAAATTTCACCTTTCAAAACATACACCTTTCACCTAATTTTTACTTTTCAACCCAACATACACAATTTACTTTTCTTTTCCAAAACACACATTTCCTACTCTCCCAAATTCACACAAGTTCTAATATAATTTCCACCTTTCTAAGAGACATAATTTTCATCATTCCAAAACATATAC
>NW_021543649.1:0-375 GCF_001605985.2 Dendrobium catenatum
TTAAATTTAAAATTTTAAATATTATTTTAAAATGTTCATAATAAAAACCCCAACCTAGGAAAATTAAAAGTTCCTCAATTGGACTTCCAATTTAAGCCTAATTTAATTTTTTATGAAAATCAACAATTAATATAGTAAATTAATTAAAAAATTAAAATTCTCAAAAAATTTGTAAAACACTTTATAACACTATCATGGGTCATTTCTAACCTTTGGCAGTGATTTCAAGAAGTTTTAAATAAATTTTTATTAAATTCATTAAATCTCCTTAATTAAACCATTTAAAAATTTAATTAATTGATCAAATTTTGAAAAATTATATTTAATACTAACAAATGCTAATTTAAACAAACTCAAAGCCATTAGACTTTTTTT
>NW_021543650.1:0-206 GCF_001605985.2 Dendrobium catenatum
AAGATATTTATTTTAATTAATTAAATAAATAAGTGATAATTAAGCAAAAATAATACACAAAATTGAGTCTAAAATGTAGGTGTAAATTTCAAAATAATCCCATGATTATTCATATATGAATAAGATAATCTCAGAGTATCACGTTGCTCTAATTTAGTCTCTTAATTATACAAAATTGATCCAAAATAATCCTTTTGGGACTAAAT
>NW_021543651.1:0-263 GCF_001605985.2 Dendrobium catenatum
CTATAGAATTTGAGTCTATGTTCTATAATAATTTAGAATTCAGCATGCAATGCTACAATCCTGGGTCGGACAGCTATGGCGCTGGGTAAAGCATTACGACGCTAGGCCATTAACATTATATATATTATAAATCGTAAGCACTATAGCCTCCAGTGCATCAACCTCCTCCCCATTTCGGTGGCATGTCATGGAAGTAGAGAGGGAAATAGAGAGGGAGAGGAGAGAGGGAGGAGAGAGAAAGCTAATTTTTGATCATTTCGTAT
>NW_021543652.1:0-1524 GCF_001605985.2 Dendrobium catenatum
TCAATGGTTATAAGGATTCTAGATAATAATTAAGAAGTTATCTGCCATCTGTTGACCTCATTATTTGAAGTCAATTTTCTTGAATTAATCTTTAGTGCTCAGGTCTTTGCAACCTAGTGTAGACGTCACTTTTAGGATTCCCCTTAGGTATATGCTTATTTACATAGAGTTTTCTCAATCCCATGTTCTAACCAAAATTTAACCTAGCTCGTCTTGATGCATGTAAACTCAAATTGGCATATAGCAATTCAATTTGACTCATATCGAGTTTGATTTAAATGACGATAGTATCGTTATCTCCAAATTGTCTCTTTGTAAGCCAATTGAAATTGAATTGAAATTAATCAGATTAGCTATATCAAATTGATCCATTTAAATTCAAATTCACTCAATTTTTTGTGAATATTTTTTTCCAAAATCAATCTTCAATCGTAGTCGTTAATTTGCAATTACAAGATTATAATTTTGATGGTTGTTTGAAGGGGCATTTATGGTGCCATTCCCTATGATCAAAGGGGTGCAATTAGAGTAGAACTCCACTATTCCTCTTTGGTTGACAAACACTAGGTCTGAAGCCCAGCTCCCATCTTTTCACAAAAAAAAAACAAAACAAAAATAAACCCTCCTGGGTTCTCTCTATTTACAAAACCCCATGCCCTATCTCCTACTATTCATAATCCCTAGGTTTGACCTCCTCTCTGTCGTTCGTAAGCCCTAGGTCCGAAACCCTATTTACCATCCTCTCTGCTTCGTGTGATGCCAAGGATTTAAGCAATGAAATCTTCCTCCCTTTCTATCTTGTGCAAGGGACCCCGACATCAACTCCTCTGCCCTAGCAGACACCAGCAATCTCCTCAACTATATGTAATCATCTTCTACTTCTTTTTATTTTCTTCATGTTCCTCTCAATCTTCATTTATCTCCTTTCTATCTTTGCTCTTCCTCCATCTTTCTATAAATTTTTCTCTTCCTTAACTTCACACTAATTTCAGAAATAAAAAAATAATGTTACTTACAAACCATGCCAAATCCTTCTTAAAATTAGAATCCAAAGACTTGGGTTATCTTCAAGGCGTGGCAAACAAACTATACTTTTACCACCCTTCAACATTTTCTTTTTTTTATTTTTTGATGAATTAAGTATTTCTAAACTTGTTGATGACTTGATGAAGAATACATTTGATTTCAATGGTTTTAAATTGTGACAACACATTTCTCTTAAAATTTGAACACTTTGTATATCTATTCACGTGATGGTAGATCTAATATATTTGTTAATTCAATAGCGATTTCCTTCAGAGTAAGTTCCTTATAGAGGTGTTTAGGCCAGAATCATATTGAAATGTTTGAATAAGACCATATCTTATGATTTCATTTTGATAAATAAAATGGAAGTGGTTGAATGTATATATTATGCTTGAAAAAAGAAGTATGTCTTTTATGTTCACGTTCTTCTTTATCCTTCTTGGAAGTGTAGAAAGAGAAATGGAAACTTTTAATGACATTGAGTTATAACTAGTGTAT
>NW_021543653.1:0-295 GCF_001605985.2 Dendrobium catenatum
TGGGGGTTTTGAAATTTATAAATTTTTTATCAAATAAAAAATAACCAAGACTCTAAAAAGTAATGATACAATTCAATTAAAGTCTTAAAAATATATTATGAACGATCTCTAGTAGTTTGGTTATTTGTTGAAAATCTAGTACGATTTTTTGTTGCTTACAGACTTATCGTTACAGAAAATGCACAATCATCAAATGTGCTCAATTATACTTTAATTGCTACAATGTGATAAAATATATATTTATATGATTGAATTATGTGATATTAAAAATTTTTTATATTAAGATTTTTTTATT
>NW_021543654.1:0-259 GCF_001605985.2 Dendrobium catenatum
AAGAGGAGAGGGCTGAGAGAACAGCCTTGGCACAAGCCAGCAGTAGAGGGAAAGAATCCCTCCAATGCACCATTAAGGATGATAGAGAAATTTATATCATATATGCAAGATTTAATCCAACTTACAAAATGTTGTGGGAAATCTTTCTGCAATAGCCTGTTAATTTAAAATTCTCTAGAGATCGTATCAAAGGCTTTACGAATGTCAAGCTTAGCACAGAAGATTGTAATGCTACTTCTAGTGCAGAAAGTGAGAATTT
>NW_021543655.1:0-368 GCF_001605985.2 Dendrobium catenatum
GATCCTGATCAAAAGCCTTCCAAAGGCTGTGGCTCGCCAGCTTGAGGCTCACGAGCTCTCTGGAATGGTGCCCCTTTCCACTTGGCATCAATCCGAGACCTCCTCCGATTCAATCCCGGCCGTCCGAGCTCGCGGGAGGAGGCTGAATAGGTTGGTGCTCCCCAGAGCTCGCGAGAGGATCCCAGTGTTTTCAAACGATTCCCCAGAGCTCCATCCATCTCCCAGCATCTTCCTTCGAGCTCCCAGACCGCCCCTTCCATCACTTCGAGCGAACTCCGGCGAAAGGCTTCGGCATCCCGCTCGAAGTCATACCTCCAGCCGTCCTCTAGTTGCGGCCTCTGAAGGAAACTTGCTCGCCTTTGTCCCCT
>NW_021543656.1:0-536 GCF_001605985.2 Dendrobium catenatum
CAAAAGCCAAATGGTAAAGGAAATGGCCACAATTTGAATGCGTACCTGATCAGTACGAAAAAGGGGACTTCCGGGACGAATGATACATTTAGCATAATTATATTGCACTTTGCATTGCATATAAAATACAATAAAGAAAAGAATAAAAGGAAAGCAATGTTTATGAAAAAAGAAAAATGATACTATATGTTATGAAAATGCTTAATTATATGAATCAGTTTCTAGTTGTAAATGTTTTTAAATCATGCATCTTATGAAATTAATTGTGATATGAACTACCTGCTGAGCGTTAGCTCATTCCTCGTTTGTAAATATTTTTCAGGAGAAAAGTAATGGCTGCACAACGACCGTACACTTATCATTGTAGGGGACCTCAGTAGGAAGAAATGTTACATTTGTTTTTATATTTTAAGTCTAAAGTTTGAGTTTGTATCTGGGTATGAACAGTAAATGGAGTTTATGTAATGAATGTTTAAAGTTTAGTAGTTATGTGAGACAATTAATGGTTTGAAACTTTTATTTCATTTCGGGTGTAT
>NW_021543657.1:0-246 GCF_001605985.2 Dendrobium catenatum
ATCTCTACATCAGGTTACCTGACCCAATAAAAATTCCAGTTGAAGACACTAGTGTTGAGAACAGCCAAGTTCAATTACCTCAACGAAGCATTTGGTGATTTTGTAGTCCTTATTGACTTGAAAATACATTGGTGAGGATTCTTGGACAGTGTTGATGCTAAATCTGCTAAATATTGGATGTTTAAAAGCAGCAGTGGGTGGTGGATAAGACATCCATTTCAACTAAAGTGACAATTTAGGTCACTC
>NW_021543658.1:0-305 GCF_001605985.2 Dendrobium catenatum
GCGAACGGCCTCCACCATGAGTTCCAATCCACGGCTCCATCTCACACTCTAGCACCGACTCGCCAGTCTTCCTCCGACACTCGTGCACACTCCAACCTGCGACCTTGCACAACTCCTGTCCGATTTCGAATCCGTGACCAACCTGTCGCCCCTAGGTTCTTGATCAACTATTGTTGTCTCCGCTGCTCCATCACATGATTGCCACATTGCCTCCCGGACACCACCTCAAAAAAATCTTGACCGATCTTTAATCAAGAACAGATATTGCTTCCAGCCAGTCCTGAAGTCTCATCTTGATGCTCGAT
>NW_021543659.1:0-246 GCF_001605985.2 Dendrobium catenatum
AAGATTAGGCTCCATTGTAACTAATTATATTCTTCAGTATTATATAAACACTAAACCCTTATAAAACTCAGCTAAAACATTTAGATCTTAATTTCATATCCTAGATTAACCCTCCACATCTATTTCACTGTATTTGCTCTTCACAAATCACATTCTCTAATTAATTAAACTTAATTAAATAAGCTCAAATTAAGTTAGTATTGGCTTTTCCTTCATCATACCCTTTAAAACCCCTCATCATTCCAC
>NW_021543660.1:0-821 GCF_001605985.2 Dendrobium catenatum
ATTTTGTTAGATTTTTTAGGAGTGATATCAAAAAAATGTGAATAGAATCTTTTGAAAAATCAAAAGGGAATGGATCAAGATTGAACATTTATTAACAGAATCAAAGGAAGAGAGATAGGGGACACCTTGAGATTCCAGAACCATCCGAAAGTGTCCAAACTTAATCTAAGTGTTGGGCTTAACATTTTAGGATTGAAGGAAGAATTAATTTGAGTTGAGCATTTTATTAGAAGTTTGAGACTATATTCCTGAAATTTGGGGTCTTATAATCAGAGATCTGCCCTGGATCCTAAATCTAATTTGGATACTGGACCACAGTCATCCGAACCTAACTAATGCAGTGTAGAACTTGGACTTACCCCGGCCTGGATTGGGGACCCAGCTAGCCACCTAATCGATTTAAAAGAGATGAGTCCAATCTTTTAAGAAAAGAGTGGTAGGGACTTTATACTTAAGGTTTTGGAGAATTGGGGCCGACATCTAGAAATTTTCCTAATTGGTCCCTTTGACTTATGTTAGGTGCTAAAATGCTAAAACTGATGCATTTAAAATTTTGACTCTTTTAATTTGTATCTAATGCAATATATGCTGGTCGACAACTCCCAAATCAAATATGCTTGAAATTTTAAAAACAGGCTAATAAAATAATTTTTTAGAAGACTGGACTTCCCTAGGTCCGGCATCTCGCCTCATAGGTCAGACTATCCGGACTCTACCCGTAGGCGGGGAAGGGTATAAAACAAGGAAAGAAGAAGTGCAGAAATATGCATGCGATCCCGGGGTCAATCCCCGGCTAATTCCCTAGATTCGTTACCTTTCTA
>NW_021543661.1:0-283 GCF_001605985.2 Dendrobium catenatum
ACGATTATATTAATAAGCTGATATAATATGCTAATATCCCCCCGCAAATTAATCATTCTGATCTTGAATGGTTAATTTGGATCGGAGATCTTGGAACCGAGCTTTGTTGAAAGATTTTGTTAGAATGTCGGCGACTTGATCCTTGGAAGGAATGTGCTGAAGAAGAATGCTGCCGGTGTGTATATGTTGACGGATAAATTGATAGTCAATTTCTATGTGTTTTGTACGAGCGTGAAAAACGGGATTCTTAGCTAGTGCAATGGCGGAGATATTGTCACAGTGG
>NW_021543662.1:0-293 GCF_001605985.2 Dendrobium catenatum
AATTTTGAAGCTTCCAAAATAAATAGAAAAACAACACTATGAACCGTAGTAGTTTTCAAACTAATCCCTAATCTAACATTGAGAATTAGGATGCATTGAGGTGTACTCAAATCCTACGATTGATAAGCTTAAGCAAGAGCAATGTGAAATAGTCCGTCGTGACTGCAATCAAACCAAAGAGAGTTTAGACTAAAAGGAATAGGATACAAGGGAAAAGAGAAACCTTCGTTAGGGAGTAGTGGAGATCCTCCACTTAATGCCTTCGAAGTGTTCGTCGATAGCTTCCACCAAAG
>NW_021543663.1:0-428 GCF_001605985.2 Dendrobium catenatum
AATTTAACACATATAGTCCAGAACATCACCTTGAAGAAAAGCAAATCAATGTTTTATCGTTCAGGAATAAACTAAGGTTTTTGAACTAATCATCCCGAACAATCCTTAGATCATCCGTGATAATATGATCGAGTAATCAAACCATAATTGCTTTCTTTAATTACTAGATTAATTTAGCCATAATTGAATAGCATCATCCAGGTCGATGTCCTGGATGATAATTAAAAATTAAAACTACCAAAATAAATCTGGTGGTTGATTCTTTCTGACTTGCGCATATGATCTCGGATGATACTAATATCGTCCAAGACGATGCGCTTAATGAAGGCTGCCTTAACCTGGATGCCCTAATTAGGATTTCTATTTTTAACGTATCGTCTAGGACAATTTGTGGATCATACCAGATAATTTGACCAAAAATAGAGAAC
>NW_021543664.1:0-673 GCF_001605985.2 Dendrobium catenatum
GTCACCTTAGAGATGCCATATGTTATTATCTAGATGAATACAGCTTGCATGCATGCCACACATCAACGTGTTTCCTTGCATGGACTTCACCGCTTAGCTGCTATTGAATTCCTAATAAAAAAAAATCTGTATCAATCTTTACCTCAGATATATGCTAAGTCCTTCCACTCCTGTTCATTTTCCTGTTCTCAAGCCCGAGTCTCCCATTTTTCTCTTCCGTCACTTCCCAGCTGAAGCCGACAATTCATTCTCTTATCTCCTTACTGTGAAAACTCTTAGCCGATCCCCCATATCCACCTACACTCAACCATACACTCTCCTCCTTCAACTCAACGCCTGCACTGAACCCCACGCCCAACCTTTACTCTCCATCACCTCTGCTCCTCTTGCCGCAATCAGCCCCCAATCGACTCTCTGCCACCTGAATCTTATGTTTCCTCTCTATTTATCTATATAAATATATTTCTGTATAAAAAAAAAATCAGAAAATAAAATATAACAAAAAAAAAATTTTTAGCCTCGCTGCAAATCTCTGTCGTCGTCGTCTTGCTCACTCGTCAAGGTATATCATTCGCCAAATTCTAAAATCTCAAATCCCGTTCTTGATGTTTGTGCCGGACCAGCTAACCACCTATACACGCTTTTCTTAGCGTGGTAGGAGGGAACCTGGTGC
>NW_021543665.1:0-236 GCF_001605985.2 Dendrobium catenatum
TCAAATATTAATGATTACAAAAGGACTCACAGTGGTAGCACCCATGATAACTGATGGGACCCTGTGGAAAGTACAAGCAACATTTATGCCTCCAAGAAGCTCGCTCCTAAAGCTAAGAACAGGCTCTCAATGGGGGAATATGTCACTAAAAGAAGTAGTGGATTGACTTTCTACTAAAAGATCAAAATCCACTAAAAATTGATGTTAACATCTAAAGTAAGATATACCACATCATA
>NW_021543666.1:0-234 GCF_001605985.2 Dendrobium catenatum
ATTGTCAATAAAGCTAGTAATATTTTCAATGGCTTCCGATCTCTAATAAATTGATTGATGAAGATTCTTTTGACCTCAAGAACAATGTTATTGCTCTTATCTGAAGACACAAGCATCATCTGAGAGGTATTTTTTAATAAAAAATAATTAACACTTTAATGATTTATTGATGTTTAATAGAGAGGTAACTGACTTAAAGTAAGCTAGCTGGTTAACAAAATCTATTTTCCCTTA
>NW_021543667.1:0-237 GCF_001605985.2 Dendrobium catenatum
ATTACATTAGTAATAATGTAATATTGAAGAAATCTGGTCTTGGTATTACTTGTAGTTGTAATATGCTGTAACTAGGAGAGGAATGAAAGTTGAAGAAGGGAAAACAACAATGACTATAGTTGAAAAGTAAAGCCTGAGGAAGCTTAATTATGGCAAACATATTTGGCATAACTTTCCATTGTTTCTCACCCTTTACTTGTTAATTTTAGCTAATATATAAAGGTTTTAATACTGAGT
>NW_021543668.1:0-263 GCF_001605985.2 Dendrobium catenatum
AGGTGAGCAATTTGAGCTAAAAAGAGGAGGCTTAAGGTAAGTGAGCAATTAATGAAATTGTTAAGCAAGTAAAAGAAGAGAGATGATGATAATACAATCATTAGCTTTTTTATTTAAGAATAATAAAAAAAAATACCAACTATTAAGTAATCTCTTCTGCATTAGAATCTCTAGTTTATTCTTAACAGGAATGGGTCCAGTCTTATTTTTTAGGGTAGTAAAACTCATTATATAAAAAATTTAAAAAAATATATATATAAGTT
>NW_021543669.1:0-284 GCF_001605985.2 Dendrobium catenatum
TCAATGAACCTTTAAGAGACTAGAGCTGTCAATATTTAACCCGACCCGAACCCGACCCAAAAATTTCGGGTTCAGGTCAACCCGAACCGAACCGGGTTGGGTTCAGGTTAGGGATTTCGACCCGTTTTTAAAATCGGGTCGGGTTCAGGTTAACCCGGAAACCCAAAATCGACCCGATTTGACCATTTTATAATTAATTTAGGAGGATTTGAAAGGATTTTCATGAAATAAGTAAATGATAACATTGTTGCCCAAATTAAATTAATCTTGATTTATTTTAAATT
>NW_021543670.1:0-389 GCF_001605985.2 Dendrobium catenatum
GGCTCCCTCTACTCATCTGAATGACCTCGCCGGGTAACCACACAAACTCTGTGTATTGGTATATCCTCGTCCAACTCATCCTGAGTGTGTCATCCTCGGAGAAGGCCCGATGGAGTGCCTCTATGTACGGACTCATCAGGGAAGTGATCCTATAGGGATCAGGAACTGACTAAGTTTTTATCCAAACTACTTAACCATCAGGAGGGACTACCTCATCCACATCTGCTATCGTATCACACACCATCAGAGCTGCCTCTGTCTCAAGGAAATCTGCTACCACTGGTTGTCCAACTATGTCTATTGGATGAACTATCTCAACTGGCTGAATTGTGTCGATAGGGGTGCCCGCCTGCTGACATCTCAAAACCCACCTACTGCGATGGGACTCC
>NW_021543671.1:0-243 GCF_001605985.2 Dendrobium catenatum
ATAATAGTATATTATTAATTTTAATATTAGTTTAAAATAAATAAAATCAGAACAAAGTCAAAAATAAAAATCCAATCACATTAATGTGTTTACCTCGGATGTGTCGAAGGCTTCTGCCGAAATCTTCTGCTAAATCCCTGAAAATCCGTCGACGTTAGATCAAATCCTGCCTCAGACGCTGCATTGGTGAGTAAAACAGAGCGAAATAGCCCTTCATTTCTTGGGGATCACTTTCACAGCCAT
>NW_021543672.1:0-244 GCF_001605985.2 Dendrobium catenatum
TTTTACTGCTTTCTAAAACGGAGTTTTAGTATAAAATTTTTTATTTTTTGTACTAAAACTCCATTTTAAAAAGCAATAAAAAACTCGTCCCAAACGAAGCCTAAGACTTGGTTTGGAAGAGCTTTCTTACTACTTTTTATGACAATTTTTTAGTAAAAAAATTTGTAATTAAATTATTTTTTGTGCTAAGAAACTATTTTAGAAAGTAATAAAAAATTATCCCAAACGAAACCTAAATCTCCTT
>NW_021543673.1:0-209 GCF_001605985.2 Dendrobium catenatum
AATATGCCAAATTTCATTTCACTACCCTAGGGATGAGGTAGTTTATGTGTTCGTCTAAAAATAATGATGCTCTAGAAGAAATTATTTCAGGTTTCCCTTGGTTTGTTAATGGCCATATTATTGGTATGGACAGATGGTCCCATGGGTTTTCTCCATCTTCCTTGAAAGGTCTTTCATCTCCAATTTTTATTAGATTGCCTCAATTGACT
>NW_021543674.1:0-289 GCF_001605985.2 Dendrobium catenatum
AAATTAATATTGATTTTGAAAATTTTAGAAACATGAAAAAACAGAGGTAGAAAAACTATAAAAAATATTTATGTAAAGTGATTTCTTAAGTATTAATTAATTCAATGGCTGCCAGAAGGGTTTTAACTCTCAAATTGGCTACAATAGTTTTTTTATTTTTTTTTGGAATGGGGTATTCATATGTTGTCACCTCCGAAAGAGTTCATGGTGGCGTGACTAATTCTCGGTTGACCTAAAAGAGGCACCCACTCCAGAAACTTCATGGTCCGCACTTGATTTGACCCCACTT
>NW_021543675.1:0-216 GCF_001605985.2 Dendrobium catenatum
GGATTTGGGCGTGGACGCGTGTGAGAGGAAGAAAGCTACCTTCACGCCGGCGAGCTCCTATTCTGGCTTTCGATCCAACAGAAAGGGAATGTTGTCGGGGTGAGCAAAGTCGAACAACCACGGATGGAGCCGAAGCAGCATCCGAACGGAAGAAAGTTATCTTCACACAGGCGAGCTCCGGTTGCTACTTCCGATCGGACCAGCAGGAAAAGTCGT
>NW_021543676.1:0-203 GCF_001605985.2 Dendrobium catenatum
CAAGCTATCCTCTCTTTGGTAAAACTCTTCAAACTTAAAAAACTCATTAATTATATGATGCTTTCAAAGACTTGATTTCAATTTCCATGATTGAGAAAAATTACTTTGGTTTATTATTTATGAGATATTTTCTTTGTAAACAAGCCTTGAATGAATCTTTTTATCCTATTCTGAGTTAGATTTCTATTTTCCAAAAGAATTTT
>NW_021543677.1:0-912 GCF_001605985.2 Dendrobium catenatum
CAGAAGAAAGATACAGGTGGAGTGGAACTTGCGTAGAAAAGAAAGAGGTTAGAAGCTCGGACGAAGGGTCTTGAAGCTCGCAAGCCTTCCAAGAGGTAGAAGAAGAAGTGGGCAAAGCTCTCAAGCTTTTCCAAGAAGAACCCGCAGGTTTTAGCAACTTTGCTCTCAATAATCACCAACCCTTTTCATCTCAAAATATCTCATATATATAGGCAAGAGAGGGGAAACTAAACAGCCCCAAAATATTAGCATTTATCACAAAAAGTTGTAGTAAAAACAGCAGCCATTAAACAGGGATTTTAATAGCCAGTAGGAAACCAACGGGTTACTAGGCAGTAGAGAGCCAACGGGACTTCAGCAGCTAACAGAGAAACCAACAGCCACCACACAGGAACCCAAGGGCCAACGCATGGGAAGCTTTTCAATAAAGGAAACCAAGCATCAAAACCATGGGAAAAGCTCCCAGCAGTCACGGGAAAACAGCCCAACAAGGGACCCGAAGAGCCACACTAATTTCGGTAAAAAGGGGGACCACAGGCCATAATTCAGGAGTAAACCAAGGGGTCAAAAACAGCAGGAAACCGCAGCATCCCAAGAGACAAAAGGGAGAGGAAAGGGCAAGTTCCGCCCACCAAGTATGCTCACCTCAAATTCAATTTCAGAACTAAACATCAGCTCATAATGAGCTACACCTCCACTTGATATTAATGAGCTGGCACCACTAGAATTCCAACAACCAATGACCAAACCGAAAACAGCCAAGGCCCACCCGAAATCAGCAAACAGCCCAATGGACAAGATGGACCCCAAAACCAGCAAACCCAAGGTAAGCATAACCCAAACCTTTTCCTACCATGATCATTGGATTTACCACGATCATTGGATAGCTTAAAAATAAAACAAAAAATAGAA
>NW_021543678.1:0-250 GCF_001605985.2 Dendrobium catenatum
AAGGGGCCTGGATCCTATGAGATTCAGTCAGTGTCTGCGAAGGGAGGCATAAGGGGCCGGAATCCGTAGAGATTCTGTCAGTGTCAGGGCATTTAGCTATGAATTAAATATTATCTGATATCTGATTTGATATAATTCTAATTTCTGTATCTGTTCTGTAAGCAATTATGATTCTGTTATGTCTGATCTGTTCTGTTTCTGATTTCTGTTTCTGTACAATTATGTTGAATTTGATATCTGTTCCGTTCAG
>NW_021543679.1:0-269 GCF_001605985.2 Dendrobium catenatum
AAATAGAATGCAAAGCTTGTAATTTTTTATTTAATAATTATAATGCAATATAAGATTTTGTTTTGAATTTTGTCTTATATATATATTTTTATTTTTGTATGTCCCCCGCCTCCCAAGAGTTAAGGCCGGTTCCGACTCTGAATAGCATACTAGTATTAATATATTTGGAGCGAAGAAACTCCAAATTTCTATAAAATAATTGTTCCACCTACCAATATAAGATGTCCACAAAATTAGATTATTTAGATTCTCGAAAATATTGATGACTT
>NW_021543680.1:0-248 GCF_001605985.2 Dendrobium catenatum
AAATCTAATGTGATTGAAAACTCTCATCAATCAATAATTGCTACCGTTGGTCATTGTTTTATTATATATTCCATCATGTTTTTTTTTTTCATTTTAAATGCCTCAAAAAAAAAAAAAAAAAAAAAAAAAATTTAGCTGGCTGTAAAAAAAAAAAAAAAAAAAAACAATCTAGCTGGCTGTATGCATTTTTTAATTTAATAAAAATCATTTAAAGATATTTTTGCTGCTCTTTATATATTTTCATTAAT
>NW_021543681.1:0-550 GCF_001605985.2 Dendrobium catenatum
TCAGGGTACCCAAGAGTGGAGACATCAGCCTCTGCAGCCCTTGAATTATGCCACGTTGAGATTCAGCTCCATCGTTGTTGTTTGACTTTGATGTTTGACTTTGCACGCAAAGAAGATCCATTCAGTTCCATCATCGTTGTTTGACTATGCTGCTTTTCGCACGTGAAATCACACCCTTCCTCTTTCATTTCGTTATGTCGTGCACGCAAGGGCCTAATGATCCACACGGTTCTTCTGATTCGCCCGTATCTACTTTGAAGCGGCAGATGGGCTAGCCTGATTGAAGCGATGTCATGGATGAGATGCTCCTTTATTGCTCCATGGTATGCCTTTCCACTCCTGAGCAAACGTAATGTATGTAACTTCGTGTGAGAATCTGGAGTCGTAGGATGGGCAAAACACCTTGTACGGGAACATGGAATCACAAGGTTTGTCTTCTGTGTTTAATTTTTTTGGAAATGTTAAACCGATTGGTGATCAGTTGGGGGACTTCAATATGAAAAATAAATTCAATTTGATGATAGGCACACTAGGTGTTCAATTAAATGCC
>NW_021543682.1:0-201 GCF_001605985.2 Dendrobium catenatum
ATCATCCCACACAAGGGATGGGAGGGAGAGACATGCTTTTTTTTATCATCATGAATTTTCTTCTTTAACTGTTTAGATGAGTCAACCAACATTTACTTCATTCTTTTTTTTTTAAAATAAAATAGAGGTAAATTTTCATTATGAAAAATAAGTCACTTATTCTCTAAAGAAAATTCTCTCAAAAGTCTATATTATATTTAA
>NW_021543683.1:0-371 GCF_001605985.2 Dendrobium catenatum
TTTGAGTGACTAAAATTTAAGGAAAGTACTATTGTAATCAAATTAATTAGAAAGTTAATTATAAGCTCATAGTTATGGTATTATGACTCCTTATAAATACACCTTAATTAATTCTAACTTAGGTTTCTCTGAGGGAAGAGACAACCAAATGATCAACATCATTACAAAGGTACTCTTTGAAAGTGAAAAAATAAATAAAAAAATGAAAAAGAGTAAAAAATGAGTATTATAATATTAAAAAGTGGTACCTAAAAAGCCTAATTTTATCTAACACTACAGGAAATTCACTGATTATCGGTGGTCTGGACCCGCAGTTGTTCAACCGCCAATAATAACGACAGCTTAATCGGCGGTCACACCCGGCCGTTATG
>NW_021543684.1:0-1025 GCF_001605985.2 Dendrobium catenatum
TAAGGACCCAAGTGGTAAGTCTGTTGATCAGAAGAATTACAGAGGCATGATTGGATCTTTACTCTACTTGACTACGAGCTGACCCGACAAAATATTTAGTGTTTGCCTTTGTGTTAGATTTCAAGCTGACCCTAAAGAATCCCACATGACTGCTATTAAGAGAATTTTTAGATATCTTTTGGGGACCCAAAACTTAGGAATTTGGTATCCTAGACACATCACTTCTATTGAGATTATTGGATTTTTTGACTCTGATTTTGCAGGATGCAAGATGGATAGAAAAAGTACTTCATGAACTTGTCAATTCATAAGACAATCTTTGGTCTCATGATCTAGTAGGAAGCAAAATTATGTTGCACTTTCCACTGTTGAAGCTAAGTACATTGCCCTTGAAAGTTGTGTGGCCCAAGTCCTTTGGTTGAAACAACAGGTATTGGATTTAGGATTACCTGTAGGCACCATCTCAATCTTTTGTGACAGCACTAGTGCCATATGCATCTCTAAGAATCCTATCCAACATTCAAGGACTAAGCACATTGACATTAGGCATCACTTCATTAGAGACCATGTGACTAAGGGAGACATTGAGCTACACCATGTGACAACTGAAAATCAACTGGCTGACATCTTTATTAAACCACTGACCTTCGACACTTTTAGCTCTTTAAGAACCAGATTGGGTGTGATTGACATAACTGCAAAAAATTGATCTTCTATTTGCTTTATTTAGTTTTTATTCTTTTTCTTTTTCTTTTTTTTCTTTTTGCTCTTTGTTTTCTTTCCTTTTGTTTGATGTGGCTTGCTTTCATTTTAGTTGTTTTTCTTAATTTTTTTATCTTTCAAAAATCATCGCTGATATGATATCGTAGGCCTTGTCCTTGCTTTTGAGAATTTGTAGTCAATGTTTTATATCTCTTAATCTATTAGATGGTAAGAATATTTCATTGATTGTGTCTCCTTCTCTAACCTATTTTAGTGTCATAGTTTTCTTTTCTAATCAAAAATCTATTTCAAATTAAAGATTT
>NW_021543685.1:0-206 GCF_001605985.2 Dendrobium catenatum
AAACTGTGCGACGTTAATATAATGCAAAACTATTATTATATTTAATTTAAAAATTAGGTTAATAATTATGGGTTATTAATGTAGGTTTTTATTATTAATAATTAAAAAGCAAAGTTTTATAAATGCATTATTTTTTAAAGTTTAAATATTTTTATATAATTACTTTTTTTTAATTAGGTTATTCATTTTAAATGATGTAAAATTTT
>NW_021543686.1:0-352 GCF_001605985.2 Dendrobium catenatum
TTATACTTCAGTTCTATTTTATTTATTTTTCTTATACTAATAATAAAAAAAACTTAATTCATTAGAATATTAGACTTGCACTATCTAACAAATTTTAATTGTAGATTGGTTAGAAAATATTAAAAATTACATTTCTTTCTTAGATTTAGATAAGAATTTGATTATTAACAGAACACAATGGAGAAAAATAATTCATATAGCCAACCTCACATAGTTAGATAAAGGCTTGTTGTTGTTGTTGTTACATGTTGATTCATAATTTTATGTATGAACTTTTCGTGAACTCTAGCATTTATTTATTTTTACTCTATTCTTCGATAAGAAGCATTGCTTAACTATTGGGATCCACGGA
>NW_021543687.1:0-209 GCF_001605985.2 Dendrobium catenatum
AACCCTAGGAAGAATTAGCATCTATGAATGATAAGTTATAATTTTATAAATTTTGATTGTTAGACTTTAATTTATATTTAGATTGTCTTGATTTATCAACATTTATATTACATTCTTGTCATAGTAAACTTAACAAATTGAGGAATCATTATGATCACATTTTAATTAGAATATTATTTTTTTTTTATTAATTATAAAACATAATTTTT
>NW_021543688.1:0-430 GCF_001605985.2 Dendrobium catenatum
TGCTCCCTTCGACGAACTTTTATTTTATCCAGTGAACATACGCAGAGGAATGTTCGGTTTTAGGCAAAAAAAACGCCAAAAAACTCGGTACATGCGTGAAAAACTCGGTACATGCACTTTTTTGCCTAAAATCGAACCTTCCTCTGCGTACGTTCACTGGATATAATAAAAGTTCCCCTTCGACAAGGTATTCAGGCCTACCAAGGATGGTGCACAAAAGGGTCCATATAAAGGACAAAGCTACTAGGGTAGAAATCAGTGACCTGATCACTTGGCATGCGCAACTTGACTTGCACAAGATCAAAAGCTGGGATGATCTAACACAAGTCATCTTTGAGTGAGAAATTATTCTGTGCGGAGGTCAGAAGCAGCTCTACATCTGGATGCGAATCAGGTACAGCCATGACAGTGTTACCAAGTCGCATTGCGT
>NW_021543689.1:0-757 GCF_001605985.2 Dendrobium catenatum
CTGTACGATCAGTTAAACAAAAATTCCCTAAGTGTGTCTATTATGATTTTTCACTCAATTACAATCACTCCCTCTCATATCAAAAATTATGAAAACATGTTGAATTTGATGACAAGTCTTCAATATCTTAGAGTTGATTTTCCTGAAATGTTAGTACACACTAGAGCAAGAAATAAATGTTCCAAATAGTGTTAGGAGATATATATAAAATAATAATAATTGAAATCATCAAAATAATACACTAGTGTTAGGAGATATATATAAACATGCAAAATAGCAACTCTCTTAACAATCTCCTCCTTTTTGATGATGGAAAAATAATTATTGTTTATTGGAATTCCAATTCTAAATATCTCCTTTAAACTCCCTCTGAATTGATGAATACATGAAATATAAGGAGGCATATATGAAAAAAAAAATTGTTTTTAATTTTGAAGAAACAAACAAAACACATACTCAAAAAAGAAAAATCAAAGCCCAAAAAAAAATAAAAAACAAAACAAAGCCCAAAAAAAATAAAAAACAAAACAAAACAAACAAAACGAAAAAACAAAACAAAGAAATAATAAACAATTTCTCCCCCTTTTTGACAACATCAAAAAGTGAAAAAGAGAAGAAAGATAGAAATGTAAGTAGAAGTACGAAATTCAGTTTTTTATTTAATCTTGAAAATGATTGAAATGAGATATGCAAATAAAATTAATTGAAATCATAGAGATTCATTAGAGAAATCATAGAGATTCATATAATTGAAGAA
>NW_021543690.1:0-998 GCF_001605985.2 Dendrobium catenatum
TGGTTATTTTAGTTTGAGTTTTATCTTTGATTTTAAAGTTATCCAATTCACCTCTCTCTTTGTTAGCCTTAGGCCACTTCATAAGGGCTTAGTATCCCTAACAAACTTTCTAGTGCCATCAGAGCACTTTCAATTGGTATCAGAGCCAGGTTCATAACATAAGTTGTTAAAAGCTTTTGAATTTTGATCCATGGATAATTTTTCAAATCGTAATGCTGCAGAAGGTTATTCAATAACCAGACCTCCTTTATTTGAAAATATGTCATCTGATTTTTGGAAAACTCGCATGTCTATTTTCCTGCAATCGATTGATTTTCACATGTGGCATAGGATTTTAACTGGTTTTTCATCACCGACACGTATTATTAATGGAGTTAAAACTGATATTCTATTTAATAAATGGAATAGGGAAGAACAAGTAAATGCTCTATTGAATGCAAAATCTTTTAACTGCTTTTTCTGTGCTTTAAATTATGAAGATTTTATGTTAGTATCCACGTGCACTACTGGTAAGGAAGTTTAGGATAAACTACACACCATATACGAAGGCACTAGTGAAATCAAGCAATCCAAGTTGAATTTGTTAATGCATGATTTTGAATTATTTTCCATTAAATCTTATGAGACGATCTTAGACATGTACACTAGGTTCATTCAAATTATAACATCATTGCATGTCTTAGGAAAAGAGTTTTCAAATTTTGAAAAAGTCAATAACATTATTCGTTGTTTACTTGAAAAATTTGATGCCAAAGTTTTTTCTATTTGTGAATCAAAATATTTGAATGATTATTCTATTGATAATTTGATTGGCTCAGTCATTGCCTACGAGCAAGGTTTGGGTCAAAGACTTTTGGATGCAGGTGAAACGATTGTTCTAAAAATTAAAGATACGGAAAAATATTGCTTAGTTGGTGATGAATGCAATGAAATGTCAAGAAAATCACAAAGCTCATCAAATCATAAGCAAAAGTGGAAAAAAGATAAAAGTGGTAAGG
>NW_021543691.1:0-202 GCF_001605985.2 Dendrobium catenatum
AGATGATTAGCGAAGGAGACTTACACAACCATCAGTGATTAAATGATCTGTACAAAATAAGGGATAGGTGGTCTACAGCTTTCAACAAAGATTGTTTTAACCTTGGAATATTGTCTACACAACGTAGTGAGTCCACAAATTTTGTTTGCCATGGTATTTCAAAAGCTACAAGTTCTCTAACCGAATGTTTCCTTGGATTGGA
>NW_021543692.1:0-338 GCF_001605985.2 Dendrobium catenatum
TTAATTAGGCTTAAATCAAAGTTTATAACCATTGATTAACATATACATGCATAAACACAATCACAATCAATTCCTAGATCTATGACAGCCTAAGCTAAGTGGTGTATGCTTCCTAAGCATATAAGATACAAAGTTAATCATGGATAATTAACGAATTGATTAGTGAATAATTAGGATAATTATTCACTAACCAACCCCATCAAATATATTCATTCAAGCTCAACTCATGCTTAAAATTTGAAGACCCCACCCAAGACTCTTAAAATTTAATCATATATAATTTTAAAATTAATTTTATATATGAAAGTAAATTAATTTTAGAAATTTTAGAAAAATTT
>NW_021543693.1:0-500 GCF_001605985.2 Dendrobium catenatum
GAAAAAAGCTTTTGGATTTTTGAATTTTTTTTTTTTTTTTAAACTTGTGTAGTTTAGTGGCATCAGATTTTGGTGAAGGGAATGGTGTTGTAAAGGGTGATAAAAAGTTGAATTTGCCATTTGGAGAAATTTTTGGCGTCATAAACTTTGGAAATGTTTGGGTTATGATCAATTTTAAAATTGTTGGATTAATTGTAAGATAAATGTAATATGAATTTTGATTGAATTTTATATGCGCTTGTCTCAAAGCAAATCTAATGGCTGTCAAAAAAAAAAATTTCCTTTATTTTCTTACCTTGACAAATGAGGAAGCAATTTCTGTAATTGGAATGAAGAGTTGTTTTATAGTGGGCTCATGAGTAGAGGAGTCAATATTTGACATGACCTGAAAATTCAACTCGAACTGACCCGAAATTTTCAGGTTATGGTCAACCCATTTGAGAAACGGGTTGGGTTTGAGTTGACTATAAAACGGCATGGATTGAGCCGCTGCCCGCGTC
>NW_021543694.1:0-363 GCF_001605985.2 Dendrobium catenatum
ATACCGAGTTTTTCTAGGTATTACTCGTCATTGCTCGGTATTGGTCTTCACAAAGCGGTATTTCTCGTTATTGCCCAGCAATACCTAACAATACAGAGCAATACCGAGCAAATACCAAGTAATACATAGCAATACGCGAACATAGCATTCCCAGGTTCCGGTCCGGGTCAAGTTGTCGGGCCGCGCGGTAAAGAGTAAGAGCACGTGACGCGATCTCAGTGGTAACCGAACGTAGAGCTACGTCCGGTCACCGGACCACCGGACCACCGGACCTAATAATTGTTCTTTTTTAAGTCTACTTAGATACAACGGCTCTTCGTCTAAAATTAGCTCGTTTTCCTACCAGCTGCTTCTCACCATCTC
>NW_021543695.1:0-945 GCF_001605985.2 Dendrobium catenatum
GAAATAAATTATCAATTAATGTAATATTATTTTATTGGCCCTAAGGCGTTTCAAAGTTTTATAGACTAAAACAAGTATAATTAAAAAGCCATTACTTGAATTTTTTATTCATTAATTAAAAAATATTTTTGCTTATATAAATTTCATATAAAAAAAAAAACTTTTGTGGGCAATTCATAACTAAATCGGGTATTTAATGGCGACTGTTTTGTTTGCTTTTAAACTATGCTTAGATTGTATGCATCTAAATTTGCATTCTCTTATATTTTTATTAATATTGATGTTGACCTATCTACCTACCTACCATGTTGAGCATAATACCTAAACCCTAAAGTTTCTTAGAATAAATTTATTTAATCACTCAAGTAATTAATTTATTTAACTATTTGTTTGGTATATATAGTACTTCTTATATTTTTATCATTTAAGAGGCTTTTAAAATGGAGAAATTATTAGGTGCGGAGTGCAGACGGGGAGAAACACCGTCCGCACACTAGTATAAAATCCAGCTAGGTACCATTCGGTACCGCTGGGTACCAATAGGTTCTGCTTGGTATCCTGTGTGTGTGCAGACGGTGCTCCCCCGTCTACACTCCACACCTAATATTTTTTCTTTAAAATGACATACCTCGATGAGTAATTGATCAATCACAGATGGTGAGCGACAAACCGTCGAGAACTCTTGAAGGAAGAATGAAGAGCAATGAGACAAAGCCTATTGGAGAAGAGGGACTCAAAGGGACAAGAGCTCCTCTCGTGATCAAAAGGAAGAAACAGAATGAGAGAACGAGCAAACGGAAGGAAGTAAAGAAACGAGAGACGAACAAATGAAATTCTAAATACGAGCTTAGGGTAGGGTATACGGTTTGAGAGGTTTTGTTTCCGCCGTTAGAAGTGCGATCAACAGTGCCAAATCATCATCTTCGAATCTGTTCAGTTTTTTCA
>NW_021543696.1:0-243 GCF_001605985.2 Dendrobium catenatum
ACCGGCGGTTCACTTCCAACCTGGGCCGGTTTTTTATTCTGTCCTGCCCCAATGGGACGGCTGAAGAGTGAAGAGGAACCTTCCGCCATCTCTTACAATCTCGACGCCCTCCTCCCATATCGTTAGAGCTTTCTAGCTTCGTTCCATCGCAACCTCCTCCAAATCTCTTTCCTTTTCTCTCTCCTTCTCTCCCATGGCTTTTCTTCTTCCCTTCTCTAGCATCGACATGTCGTCGCTGGAGAC
>NW_021543697.1:0-290 GCF_001605985.2 Dendrobium catenatum
TTTTAGGACGATTGAAAATGATCTCTGCATATCGTCCGATTTAATACTTATTTAATTTTGATTGGTGGTTAGGATTTCTATTTTAAATGGATCGTACAATACGTTCTAGATCATACATTACGATTAGTTCAAAAAAAAAATAAAGCTTATTTTCACTCCCTTGTGTGTGTGCACGATTGCCAAAATAGCATATTCGACTGAGAAAATTTACAAATAAATAAATAAGAAATGTAAACTCTTATCAACCATGTTTTTATTCTACCCAAATTTGAGCCCCGAATATTCTTTCA
>NW_021543698.1:0-7992 GCF_001605985.2 Dendrobium catenatum
TTCTTCACTTGAATTCTAAAAATGCTGGTTTGTGAGATATTGATAATCATAGTGACTATGAGAGAGTTAAAATAAGAGAGATTGGAGACTTTGTGAGATAAAGAGATTATTCAACACTTCTCAGCTCTTAGAACCCTCAAAGAATGGGGTAGCTGAAAGGAAAAAATAAGACTTAATTGAGGCCGTAATAGGGCCGTGCTATTGAAGTGATTCATTCCAAAATTACTTTTGGGCTGAGTGATAAACAACACCTTGTATTGTTGGAACTAGGGTTGAATGTTAGAGCTAAATAGAAAGACACCTCATGAGATCATTAAGGTAGACACCCAACTTTTTATCCCTCATGTATTGGTTATAAGGTTTTCATTCTTAATAATGAAAAGTCACTCTTAGGAAAATTTGATTCACAATCTGATGAAGGAGTGTTCCAAAGGATATTCAAGTGTGAGAAATCATTTAGGGTGTTTAATAAGAGGTTACATTGGTGTGAGGAAACTACTCATGTAGTGTTTAATAAATCTAATCCTAAAAAAATCTAGAGTTGAGGATGAAGATGAAGTTGGAGAATTACCAAGGGAGTTAAAAATTTTTGAGAGGTGGTAAAGCCTCAAAAAACTGAAAGGAGTAATAAGATACTACAGGAGTTAGAAACATTAAATCTTAGTAGAAAAGAGCAGAGAATTAGACCACACTTTTCCTAGAGATTGAGAAAAAAAAAAAAAAAAATAAAAAAAAATTTTTGTTCAAGTCATCTAAAGAACTGATCTGTTAGAGACCCTTATGAAAGGTGTTAAGACTAAATAAGGAATTATAAGGATGTGAATGACTCCATCTTTATCTCAATGATTAACCCACCAATATAATCAAGCCCTGTCATGATGAGTTTTGGATCTTATAGCCATGCAAGAGAAATTAAATCAATATATTTGGAATTAGTTTTGTGAGCTATAAAAAAACTAAAAGGATAAAGTGTAGTTGAATCAAAAGGGTCTTAATAATAATAGTGAATGATCTTGTGTGGTGTTAAGAAATAGGAAAGATTGTGGGTTAAGATAATAAACCAAATAGAAGTGGAATTGATTATGAGGAGGCCTTTGCTCCTGTAGCTTGAATGGAAGCCATTAGAGTGCTAACTAGCCTTTGCCTGTATAAGAGAATTTAGCTTTTCTAAATGAATGTAAAGAAGTGATCTTTTTAAATAGGGAAATAAAAGAGGATGTGCTTGTAGACAAACTCCAGGGTTTTGAGAGTTTTCAATTTCCAAATCATATAAACAAATTAAAATAGGAATTTATGGGATTAAAAAGCACTAGTAGGTTTGGGTATGAGAGGCTTTATACACATTCATACTAAAGAGGTAGTTTGTTAAGGGAGTGTAGACACCACCCTTTCCTTGAGGAAACTAGAGGAAAGAAAAGTTTTATCCCCCCAAATGTTTTAGATCTAGTTAAGATATACTTTTTAGATCATTTGATAAAAGGGCTATGTGATGAATTTTTTAAAATAATGAGTAAGAGAAAATCAAGATAAGTATGATGAGAGAGTTTTCCTACTTTTTAGGGTTTAGCATAAGATAATTGGATGATAGAACCTTTCAAAATCAATCAAGGTATATTAAGGACATCTTGAAGAAATATAAAATAAATAAAGCCAAGCCAAAAAATACTCCCATAACCTCCAGTGTTTAGTTTGATAAGGACCCAAATAGAAAATTTATTGATCAAAAGAAGTATAAAGGAATCATTAAATATCTACTTTACTTTATTGCTAGTCGACCTGATATAGTGTTTAGTATTTTTCTCTGTGATAAATTTCAAGATGATCCTAAAGAATCCCACCTGACTGCAGTTAAGATAATTCTTAGATATCTCTTAAGAACCCAAAACATAGGAATCTGGTATCATAGGCATCGAACTTATTTTGAGATTATTGAATATTCTGATTTTGATTTTGCAAGATGTATGATTGATAGAAAGAGCAATTCAGGGACTTACGAATTCATAGGACAGTCTTTTGTCTCTTGGTCTAGTAGAAATAACACTATGTTGCACTTTTCATTATTGAAGCAGAGTATATTGCATTAGGAAGTAGTGTAGCCTAAGTCCTTTAGCTGAAGGAAAAAACTCTAGATTTAGGATTACCTGTAGGAAGTAGTGTTTGTTTATTTTTATAGTTCTTTTATGTTTTTATTTCTATAATTTAATTTTCTTCTTTTTTTTTCTTTTTTTTTCTTTTTTTTTCATCACTATTGAAATGATAAATTGTGGCTTTTTTTGTTTTTGAAAATTTCTAGTCAATATTTGACATCCCTAAATTAGTTAAAAGGAGAAATATCATTGATTATTTTTCTTCTTTTAACTTCTTTTAGTGGTGTAATTATTTTTAATAAATAAAAGTTTATCTCAAATTAATAACAGGTCTTTACGATTGTCGTTTCTATCTTGTTATAGCAATCTATCTTATATAAATAATATTCAAAGTAAATAATCATTTTCAAGCTTTTGTAATATTGTCATTTCATTTATCATATAAATTTGATTCTGCTTTATGGTTTACTCTTCCTTATATTAGAGAGTGAGTTGTTTTCTCTAATATCTAAAAGATATTCTCACAACAGAGAGTACTTAAAAGCTTTAAAATGGATATAACTTGCAAAAATGATAAGGGCATAAAATGAGCCCAAAAAGAAGAAAAATTGAAAAGATATGTGATGACCACCAAAATAATTAAAAGCTACACAAAGTGTATCAAAAATCAAAAGAAGCATAAAGTGCGCTAATTAAATAACTGTTAAGAGTGTTTCTATTTGCATGTTTTAGATTCTTGCAACTTGTATAGTTTTGATGATTTTAAATATTATTATTTTATGTATAGTTATCTCCTAACACTTTTTAGAAGAGTTGTTTTTGCTCTTGTGTGTACTAACATTTTAGGAAAATCAAACTTCAGACTACGAAGACTTCAAATCAAATTCAGCATGAGATACTTTGTGTATTTAAAGCTTATATTTTTCTTTGAATTAAGTTTGAGAGGGAGTGATTGTAATTGAGTGAATAACCACACACACTTAAGGAGATATTGAAAATTTTGTACAGATCGTACGGGACGAACTTAGTTCGTACGGGACGATCAGGTCAGTTATCTCCTCGTAAGAGCAATGGAACAAACAGGAACTGAAGAAAATTTTTCTAATCCTGATCATCCGTGATGAAGTGTATTTGTCCCAGGTCGAAATGTTCTCTAGAAAATTTTTGTTCAAAATGAAGTGTATTCATTCCAGGACGAGTTGCTCTCTTGAGTATTTTCATCTAGGATTAAGTGTATTCGTCCCGGGATGATTTTTTCTTTGGAAAAATTTTGTCCGGACGAACCCATATTCGTCCCAGGACAAAGTGAACCGACTCTAAAATTTTAGGGACGTTCTGCAATTTTTGGGAACAAACCTATGGAATAACCATTCGTAGAGGACGAACCTAGGTCGTATGGGTCGATGTGTGTGTACGAAGTCATTTCGTATCCATATACATTAGGTTCATTTCCAATGCATTTAAGTAAAATTATCCAGGATGATCCACGATCGTACGCGATTATTTAATGCATAGACTTGAATATTTGCAGTTTTTGGATGGTTTTTTGTGTCTCTCCTATAAATAGTCCAAACTAAACTGTCATTTGATCTTTTTGTCCACCGATCTTCGTGTCTATTGAAAGAAGAGTCAAGAGAGTGTTTGAAGAAGATTTCTTGCCATTGGAGCGTGAAGAATTCTTATGAAGAAGATCTGTCAAGGAGATCCGGTTCTCTGCCGACACTTGAAGAGTGTGAACAGCCGAAGGGTTCTCTGCCCATACTAGGAGAGTGTGAAAGGATGAAGGGTTCTCTGCCCACACTAGAAGAGTGTGAAAGGATGAAGGGTTCTTTGCCCACCCTAGGAGAGTGTGAAAGGACAAAGGATTCTCTGCCCATATTGGGAGAGTGTAAAAGGATGACGATTCTCTGCTAATACTAAGGATAGTGTAAAAGGACGACGGTTCTCTGCGAACACTGGAGATAGTGTAAAAGGATGAGAGTTCTCTGCATACTGGGTAGTGGTGGAAAGAGTGTTTGTAAAGGTTTCTCCACCTTGTTGTGGGTGCAAAAGGAGAGTCACTATTGGTATTAGTGCAATACTCGGAGGGTGCCTCCGGGGAGTGGATATAGGTCAAGTTTGACCGAACCACTATAAATAATGTGTCTTTTATTTTTCGTTGCTTTTTATTTTGTTGATTCTTATTTCTAATTTATGGTTTAAAAATCTATTTCTACAAAACTCATTAAAGTTTATTTTTTAGTTTAAAAAATTAAAAAGAGGGATTAATTTTAATTACCAATTCACCCCCCCCCCCCTCTTAGTTAGCCGCTAGGACATAAGATAGGGCTTAACATCCCTAACAAACTTTCATGATCATCCAAAACTCAGAGTGATGAGATAGAATTATCAATGTTTGAAAAGTTGAGTAGAAGAATTGAAGCCTTAACCTTAACCCCACTGTCCATTTAAAGGGTAGCAAGTTTAGTAGTTAAGGACTCACCTAATCTATGTGGTGAAGTAGGAAAAATCCAAAAGTCATTGTTCGATCCCACCACCTCAAGAAAGGAAAATGAAAATCCTTACAGTCACTTCATTATCATTGTGGATCCTAGTTCATGAAGAGTATACAAAACAAACTAGATTAGTTGACGAAGTTAGAGTTGAAACACCTTTTACAGACTAGACAGTAGAAGAACGTGACTTAGCACAACTAAATGCCAAATGCTTGAATAGTTTATTTTGTGCTTTAAAATCAGAAGACTATATGTGAGTTTCCACTTTCAAAAGTGGGAAGGACATATGGGATAGACATTGTATAACTTATGAGGGGACTAATGAGTTTAAGCAATTTAGACTTAATATCTTGTTGCATGATTATGAACTATTTTGCATGAAACCAAATGAATCCATTTCTGATATATACACAAGATTCATACAAATAGTCATCTCTTTGCATGAATTGGGTAGGGAATAAACGAATGCTGAAATGGTTAATAAGATTCTTCAATGTTTGCCTACTACTTATGATGCTAAAATTACAACAATTAGAGGGTCTAAAGATCTAAACATTTACTCTATTGATAATCTTCTTGGTTCTCTAATTACTTACGAGCAAGGAGTTAGTCAAAGAAAGATTGATGCAGGTGAACCACGAAGGGAGAAGAACATAGCACTAAATGTGGAAGAGTCTGAGAGTTAACACTCACAACTTGAGGATGAAGATGACATCGCATTGATGACTAGAAAATTCAGAAGCTTTCTAAAGAGGAAGCAGAAGAGAGGTCAGCATTGGAATAGAGGTAAATTTAATACAAATGCCAAGATTTCAAATGATGTGATTTGTTATGAGTGCAGTAAACCTGGTCATATCAAGACTAAATGCCCAAAACTCAATGCCACTCCTAACAAGAAGAAGGTAGAGGAGAAACCAATTGTAAAGATGGGCAAAAAGAAGTTTCAAATAGCTATTTGGGCAGACTCAGCTTCAGATTCATCAGATACTGAGAAGGAAGAGGAAGTCACTAATCTGTACTTAATGGCCGATAGTCTTGATTAGTCAGATCAAGAAGAGGTATGTGACTTAACCTATGATGAACTTTTTGAAGTTTCTGAACACATGCATGATGCATATAGGAAAATAAAGAAAATGCATGCTAGTCTAAGTTTAGAGTTTGAAGAATTACAGAAGGAACATGAAATCCTTAGTAAAGATCATGCTTTAATTGATGATAATCACATCAAATTACTTGATGAGTTTGACGACTTTAATAAAAAACAAGAAAATTTAAAATCATTCCATGCTGAACTTGAAAAGGATTTTAAAAATTTTAAGGATGAATCAGAGAGCAAGATTTATAGATCAAATTATACAAATCAAATTTTGGAAGATATAAATTCATTTTACACATTAACTATAAGATCTCTCGAGGATAATAGGATTCCCCTTAAACTTAAAGATTTTACTAATCCTATTATGTATCCTAAATTTATGTTATCCCTGAATAGACAGATGAATGGTAGAAGACTTAGGAATCCTTTTCCAAAAGCAAAATATAATAATTGTGGATTGTTCGGACATATAGCTCACACCTATACTTTGAAGATGAAAACTTATTTGGTGTGGAGACCTAAGTAGCATAAACCTAGACATATCATACATGCATTTGATTATAAATTGCCAAAAGGAGAACCCAAACTTGTTTGGGTTCCCAGGTCTAACATTTGATAATTTTGCAGGGTCGCTCTCACACTAGACCTTGTGAGAGCATATGATACCTAGACAACGGATGTTCAAAGCATATGATTGGAGATACTGTACAATTTATATCGCTGGAAGCCAGGAGTGGAGACAAGGTTATATTTGGAGATAACACCACAAGGAAAGTGGTTAGATCAGGTATGATTGGAAATCTTAATAAATTTTACATTAAGAATGTGTTATTAGTAGAAGGCTTAAAGCATAAACTGTTAAGTATATGCTAGGTATATGATAAAGGATATTATATGAAATTTTTTCCTACTCGCTGCATATTAAGCCTAAATAGTAAAGATGTTTTGAATGGTAAAAGGGTAAATAATATTTATATGCTAGACTTGAATTATATTCAATCTCCTTCTGATTTTTGTTTGAAAACTGTATCTGATGATTCATGGCTTTGGCATAGGAGACTTTTTCATTTTTGCATGAAAAATCTTAGATGGATTACCCAAAAGAACTTAGTGAGAGGTATATCAAAACTAGACTTTACTAAGGACCACCTTTGTCATGCATGTGAATTAGGAAAGCAAGTGAAGTCCTCTTTTCAGTCCAATAAGGATCTTAGAACTAGTAAACCATTAGAATTTTGCATATGAATCTTTTTGGACCAGTTAGAACTTTGAGTCTAGGAGGGAAGGTATACTGGATCTTGTATTGTGGATGATTACTCAAGATTCATATGGGTTAAGATTTCTATTTATAAGAAGTGATCATTTGAGGATTTTAGAAACTTTTCGACTTGGATTCAAAGAAAACTTGGTGTGAATTATTTCTATACAAAGTGATCATGAGAAGATTTGAGAATGAAAATTTGAAAATTTTATAAGATGAAGGAATGATCAACATTTTTTTTGTAAGTAACCCCTCGCAGATGGGGTAGTCAAAAGGAAAAAAGAATATTATTGAAGCCAACCCGAGCAATGTTTGCAGAATCTCACTTCCTAAATATTTTTGCGGCTGAGGGGGTCTAGCACTGCACTGTTATGTTTAAATAGGGTGGACTAGTGGAGTCTAACTAAAAAAAACACCTATGAGTGTAAAAGGAAGAAACCTAATTGTCTCATTTGCATGGTTTTTGGTTGCAAGTGTTTCATTCATAGGAAAATCTGTCTTAGGAAAATTTGATTCAATATCCTTGATGAAAGAAATTTTTGTTGGATTACTCCAGTATTGGAATCTATAGAGTATTCAATAGAAGAACTATATTAATTGAGGAAGCACCACACATGCTTGTTTTGATGAATCTTGAAATATGGAAGAGCCAAATCGGTTTAGAGGATTGAGATTGAACTCTCAACATCCCAAAAGATGTAAGATATTTGAAGAAAATTTGGAAGACAATGCTTGGAGATAGAACCTTTTCCTAAGACTTTTGGAGATTTTTTAAAAACCACTCAGGGAACTTATTTAGGTGACCCAAGTGCAGGGTGGCTAAGGCTACGCGTGGATTAAACAAAGAAGTCCTATTGCAGCCTCATTTCAACTATGAAACCACAAATATGATCAAGCACTTTCGATGAACTTTGGACTTTTGGCCATGCAAGAAGAAGTTGAATCAAATTTGTAAGATAAAGTTGGAATTAACTACAAGCCAAGATAAACAGTGTAGTTGGAACTAAGTGGGTATTCAAAACACAAATGAATGACTCAGGAGTAGTCATTAGA
>NW_021543699.1:0-219 GCF_001605985.2 Dendrobium catenatum
TAGAGAAAAAGAATGTTTACTATCATCAAAATCATAAATCCATAGATCCGCAACAATCTCCCCCTTTTTTATGATGACAAATAAATCAATTTGAATTTTCAAAAGAAAGCAATTTCTCCTAAAATTTGAATTTTCAAAGAAAAGTAATTTCTCCTAATCTCCCCCACACTAGAATAATACATTTAAAAAAAATAGGGGAGATGAAAATATTTTTGTTGT
>NW_021543700.1:0-229 GCF_001605985.2 Dendrobium catenatum
TGAGTTCTTGAGGAGGAAGTGATCTCTTTGTGAGTTCTGAGATTCCCAAGATCTCTTTGTAAGTTCTTGAGGAAATACTTGAGGTTTGTAGCTCCCTAGATTTTTGAATTTTCTTCTCTTATTTCTCCTGGCATTTGTTCTCCCCTTCCCCATCTCCCGACACCCGCCGGCTCCACCTCCCCAAATTCCCCACCCGCCGTCACCCAAACTTCCCCACCCGCCGTCCCCT
>NW_021543701.1:0-5814 GCF_001605985.2 Dendrobium catenatum
AAATAACCCATGTCATGTTGATATTGAGCAGCCTGCTATTGAAGATGAGTCTCAATTTGATCAAAGCGTTGATCAAAATGAGTCTCTAGCTGATCAAATCATTGAACCAATTTTTGATAATTTGGTTCTTTTGCAGGAGCAAGTGCACCTTCAGGCTCTTCTTCTGTATCACTGATGACATGTGCTTTTCCTGATTCCTCCTTGAAGATCGCTCTAAATGATCCGTCAATGTAATAGAGCGATTCTTCATATTCTTGATCAGGATGAACCAAGTTATACTTCTTTTACATAACATAGGAAACTAAGTGTCCTAAAGCAATATTCCTCTTTCTTTTCTATTTTGCATGGCCAATTTTAGAAAGCCTATGAAGAAAGTCAAGAATAAGTTGGGCTTCATCTATAGGTTCATTACTCATGATTAAGAATGTCACCATGGAAAGAAGTGGGGTAATATTGACTCTATCACCAGCTTTTGGAATGATTGAAGTTCTAAGAACGTGCTGGATGATGCGTGCATCACGGACAAGATCGGATACCCTAGCCACATGCTCAATTAAACCATTTCCTCTAATCACCCTATTGATTTCAAACGATTTATATGTATTATTGGTGATTAAGGTATGGGCTTTACTTCCCTCAGTCCTTAAATTTAGAAAAGCTCCTAAGTCGTGTTTAGTGATTTCAACTTTTTGATTAAAAATAAAGGAGCGAATCACAGAGTGGTCAGAATTGAAAGACATATTAGCTAGAAAGTAGTGGAATGTTTCTTTGTTATAGAGGTGGACCAGAGTAAGGATAAAGTGAAACTGAGTCGAAGCAAATAAAGACATTACCTGAAAGATAATATCTTCTTGAATTAAAATTCGGGAAGGACTAATTTTGACAGAAGCAAATCTAGGAAAAGAATCCTCATTTGCTTTAGATAGAAAGTTTTTGGACGAATTCCTATGTGGCTTCTTCGCTAAGGCCTTTTGACGCTTACTTGAACTAGTCTTTTGAAAATGATCTAGAGAAAGAAAGGAGTTTAAAGTGATATTTAGCGTGTGACAATTGAGTTGAAAAGACCGCCTATTTATTGAAAAATGATTCATTCGTACCAGATGAAAATAATTCGTCCCGTACGAAAGTTTCGTTCATCCCGTACAAAAATTTTTCGTATAAATGATCCAATACGACCAGAATGAAACGGCTTTTCGTAATCAACATGACTTACGAAGCGTCCTTTTGTACAGACTTTTGACCATTCTGATCGTACAGACGAACATGTGTTCGTCCCGGGACGATCAGAACTTATATCATTTTAATGGCAGTTAAAATCGTCCCCTACATCGAACCGACATATGTTCGTCCAGACAAACCAAAGGTTCGTATGTACGAAGTTCGTATTAAAAACTACCTTATCCATTCAACCGCTTTATACATTTGTCCCAATCGATTGAAAAATAAATCATCCCGGACAATCGTTACGATCGTATAGACGAAGTACACTAAAAACTGCACTCAAACGGTTCAAAATCCAACAGTTTGTCACACTACACAAATCATCCCGTACGAAGATATTTCATCCCGGACGATGACAATTTTTTTTTTGTCACTAAAACAAAACTAAAATTGAAAAACATAAGAAAATACCAAAAACAACAATGAAACATATACTCTAAAAGGAAAAAAAATCACACAAACAAAATAATAAACACACACAAAAAAAAAAATATTTAATAAACATACATACATTAATGTTGCAAGAAAATATTTATTTAAGCATTTAAATCAATCACACTAAGTCTTGTTCTTAATGTACTGAAAGTATCAAAGGCTAAAGGTTTTGTAAAAATGTCTACAAGTTAATTTTCAGTTGTAACATGAATGAGTTCAATTTCTCTCTTGGATACATGATCCCTTATGAAATGATGCCTTATGTCTATGTGTTTGGTTCTTGAATTTTGAATAAGATTTTTAGAAATGCAAATAGCACTAGTGTTGTCACAATAAATTGGAATTGTGCCTATAGACAATACTAAATCAATCAACTATTATTTCAACCAAAGTACTTGTGTCACACAACTTCCTAATGCAATGTATTCAACTTCTACTGTAGATAGGGCTACTGAATTTTATTTTCTATTGGACCAAGAGACTAAATAATTTCCAATGAATTGATATGTTCCAGAAGTACTTTTCCTATCCACCCTAAATCCTGTAAAGTAAGAATCTGAATAACCAATTATTTCAAATGAAGAGCTAAACTTAGGATACCAAATTTCTAAGTTCTGAGTTCCTAACATATATCTTAAAATCCTTTCACTGCTGTGAAATGTGATTTTTTTGGATCTGATTGAAATCTAGCACACAAGCAAATACTAAACATGATATCGGGTTAGCTAGCAGTCAAGTAAAGTAAAGATCCAATTATCCCTCTAAATTTCTTTTGATCAACAGATTTTTCCTTAGGGTCCTTATCCAACTGAACTGAGGAACTCATTGGTGTACTTACAGGTTTAGCATTGTCCATTTCATACTTTTTGAGGATATCCTTAACATACTTTTATTGACTTAGAAATGTTCCTTCCTCAATTTGCTTAATGTTAAAACCTAGAAAGTAACATAAATCTCCCATTAGACTCATCTCAAATTCACTACTCATTGTTTTATAAAAATCATCACAAAGACTTTTATTTGAAGATCCAAAAATGATATCATCCACATAAATTTGAACAATGAGTATATCCTTTCCATATTTCTTCAAAAAGAGAGTTGTATCCACACTTTCTTTTTCAAAAGATCTTTAAAGTAGGAAGGTGCTCAACCTCTCATACCAAGCCCTAGGTTTCTATTTCAATCCATATAATGCCTTTTTCAACTTGAAAAAATGATTTGAGTATTTTTCTATAGGTTAAATAAAGGCTGAATGATTGACTTCCTAATTTAATCCACGGCTAGTTCTAACACCCTCACTAGGTTCACCTATAGTCAATTCCCTTGGGTGGTTTTTAGAAAATCTTAAATTTCTAGGTAAAGGGTTTTCTATCTTCAAATTTTCTTCCAAGTTTTCTTCCAAGTTCAATTTATCAATCTTTTGGGAGTTAATCTCAATTTCATCTTCTATAATATTTGGCTCTTCCATATTTCCAGATTCATCAAATACAACATGTGTGATCTTCTTAATTACCAAAGTTCTTCTATTGAATACTCTATAAGATTTTCCAACACTTTAGTATCCAACAAAAATTCCTTTATCTTTTTTTGGATCAAATTTTTCTAAGGTAGATTTTCCATTGTTATGAATGAACACATTGCAATCAAAAACATCCAAATGAGACAAATTAGGTGTTTTCCCTTTTAGCAACTCATAAGGTGTTTTATTTAACTTAGATCTCACATTCACCCTATTAAGAACATAACATGCAGTGTTAACCGCCTCAGCCCAAAAATATTTAGGAAGCGAATATTCTGCCAATATTGCTCGAGCGGCTTCTATTAATGTTCTATTTTTTCTTTCGACCATCCCATTCTGCTGAGGGGTTCTAGATGCAGAAAAGTTATGATCAATTCCTTTTTCTTTACAAAAATCCTCAAATTTTTCATTTTCAAATTATCCTCCATGATTACTTTGAATAGAAATAATTTCACACCCTAATTTCCTTTGAATCCAAGTCAAAAAGTTTCTAAATTCCTCAAATGATTCACTCTTATGAAATAGAAATCTAACCCATGTGAATCTTGAGTAATCATCCACAATCATAAATTCGTATACCTTCCCTCCTAGACTCACAGTTCCAACTGGTCCTAAAAGATTCATATGCAAAATCTCCAATTGTTTACTAGTTCTAAGATCCTTATTGGACTGAAAAGAGGAATTCACCTATTTTCCTAACTGACATGCATCACAAAGGTGGTCCTTAGTAAAGTCTTGTTTTGGTAAACCTCTCATTAAGTTCTTTTAGGTAATCCTCCTAAGGTTTTTCATGCTAGAATGACAAAGTCTCCTATGCCACAACCATAACTCATCAGATACAGTTTTCAAACAAAAAGCAGTAGGAGGATTAATGCAATTTAAATCTAGCATGTAAACATTGTTTACCCTTTTACCATTCAAAACATCTTTATCATTTAGGCTTAATATGCAGCTAGTAGGAAAAAATTTTACACAATAACTTTTATCACATAGCTGGCTTATACTTAACAAATTATGCTTTAAGCCTTCTACCAATAACATATTGTCAATGAAAAAAATTCTTAATTTTTCCAATCATACCTGATTCAACCAGCTTCCTTATGGTGTTATCTCCATGTGTAACCTTGCCTCCACTCCTGAATTCCAGTGTTATGAATTGAGCAGTATCTCCAGTCATGTGCTTTGAACATCCACTGTCTAAGTACCATATGCTCTCACAAGGTCTTGTGTAAGAGCGATCCTCTTTTTTATCTGACTGATCAAGATTGTTAGCCATTAAGTATAGATTAGTGACTTCATCTTCTTTTTCAGTCTCTGATGAATCTGATGCTGAGTTCGCCCAGAAGGCTTTTTTAAACTTCTTTCTACCTTTCTTTACAGTAGGTTTCCCCTCTACCTTCTCCTTGCTAGGATTGGCTTTGAGTTTAGGGCAATACTTCTTTATATGTCTAGGTTTCCTGCACTCATAGCAAATAACATCATTTGAAACCTTGGTATTTCTATTGAATTTACCTCTATTCTATTTCCGGGGTTTCTTCTGCTTCCTCTTCAGAAAGCTTCTGAATTATCTAGTCATCAATTTGATGTCTTTTTCATCCTCAGATTGTGAGTGTTCACTCTCAGACTCTTCCACATTCAGTGTTATGTTCTTCTCCCTTTGTGGTTCACCTGCATCAATCTTTCTTTGGCTAACTCCTTGCTCATAAGCAATAAGCGATCCAAGAAGATTGTCAATAGAATAAATGTTTAAATCCTTAGACTCTATAATTGCAATAATTTTAGCATCATAAGCAGTAGGTAAATAATGAAGAATCTTATTAACTATTTCAGCATTCGTTAGTTCCCTACCAAGTGCATGCAAAGAGGTGACTATTTATGTGAATCTTGTGTACATGTTAGAAATGGATTCATTAGGTTTCATGCGAAACAACTCATAATTATGCAACAAGATATTTAATCTAGATTGTTTAACCTCATTAGTGCCCTCATATATTATACAAAGTCTATCCCATATCTCCTTTCCACTTTTGCAAGTGGAAATCCGCATGTATTCTTCCAATTTTAAAGCACAAAAGAAACTTTTCAAGTATTTGTCATTTAATTGTGCTAAGTCACGTTCTTCTACTGTCCAGTTTGCAAAAGGTGTTTCAACTCTAACTCCATCAACTAATCTAGTTGGTTTTGTCTATCCTTCCTGGACTAAGATCCACATACGATAATCAAGTGACTTTAAGAAAGTAGACATGCGTGTTTTCCAAAAATCAAAAGGTATATTGTCAAATAGTGGAGATCTAGTAATAGAGTAACCCTCAGGTGTGTTTCTGTTTCAAAATGTAGCCATCTACGTTAATCAAAAAGTAGTCTAAACTTATGATTTTGAAACAAGATTCTGATACCACTTGTTGAGATTCGTTCACAATGAATTAGGTTGTTAAACCCAAGCTTATGTCCCAGTGGCTAACAAAGAGGGGGAGTGAATTGGTAATAAAAAAATTTAAACCCTCTTTTTAACTTTGGAAATTAAAACTTAATTCTTAGTGAAGTTTTTAGAAAAAGATTTTTCAACCACAAGTTATAAATGATAAAACAAAATAAAAATCACAAAAGTAAAGAACACCAGATTTATAGTGGTTCGGTCA